>NW_025882246.1:0-28501 GCF_002878395.1 Capsicum annuum
AACATAATACAATTTTGCAAAAATATACCATAGGAACATACTGTCTACCTATATTCCCTCAATTCAGCTCTAAAGAACATCACACAACAACTCCTTAGCCTTCCCCATACTACAAAATTCAAGAATAGGAACTAGGTGCACAAAACACTTCTGCACATAAAACTTTATTTGACAACATGCTACCTGGGGGTTCAACTTATTCTCCTATACCCATGCTCTTATTCGCTTAATGACTCAGCCACAATTCATTGTTATAACACTAATCTCAAGTATATATATATATATATATATATATATATATATCATAATTATCAATTCCTTATTCCGCAAGTTGCCAACATAGGTTATTCTAAATATTGCATCAAGCCCACTAACTCCTTTCCACAAGACACACATTAACAATCTTAAGCTACTATTTCTACCACTACACTCCACATATTATTATCTAACAACAACAATCATATGAAGCATGCCAAATACATACCCATCATGGAATAAAATCTATAACATACCCATAATAATATCTAGCGATGTCTTCGCATCCTAGAGGTTAGATAAGTCATATAACTTATTGTGACCACGACCAACAGTTGAGGTAGTACCCTTAGAAGAAGAAGCTATGGATGCGGTTTGGGACTCAGCTCTCCATATATTCCCTCCAACTGAGGGATAGTCCCTTTGAAAATGGCCTACTTGGCTGCATGAATAACACGTCCAAATATCAGAATAACACTTCCTTGGATAATTCCTCCCACAATTTCTATAATGAGGGTGTGACCTAAAAGGCTGACTCACACTCCTCGGAGAGTGAGTACCAAAATCTCCAGGCCTATATCTTGACTGAAACCTTTATTCACCAGAAGGCCTGGGCTCAGGTGCACTTGTTGATGACTGGGCATAGCTCTAAAACTTCATTTTAGACCACTAATTTCCCCTATTACCGCCTTGGTGCTAACTATTATTTTGATCTGTGGACCTAGCTCTCTTAGTTTCTCTTTCTTTTCCCCTTACCTTATGCAACTTCTTCTTTTTCTCTTCTCCCTATTTTATATGAACGGAAAACCTAGAGAAATGCAAATCTCTATTAAGCATCAGTTCCTTACATTACAACACTATATCACTCAAGATATCAGATGAAAACTTCCTCATGTTAGCTCTCATGTTATCCACTAATTCTGGGGCATAATGGGATAGTTGGGTAAACTTCAACTTATACTCTTTTACACTCATCTGCCCTAGCTTCAAAATCATAAATTCTTCAGCATTTTCTTCCCTTAATTCTTGGGGAAAGAAGTAATCTAGGAAGGCCTCTACAAATTCACCCTACACAGAAGGCTCAACATCACTACCCTTCGAATCCTCTCATTTATTATACCACTGATTGGCCATTTCCTTCAACTAATAGTCTGCCAACTCAACCCCTTCAACCTCATTCGTATGCATAACTCTAAAAATACTCCAGCTTATCGATAAACCCTTGGGGGTTCTCCTCAACCTTTGTGCCAGTAAAGATGGGTAGGTTTTGCCTTATGAATCGACCAACCCTTGTAACCTCTGATAAATCAGATACAAAACACTCATCTTTAGACCGGCGGGTCTGAGTGGCCACTAGCTAAGTAATCATATGGATGGAATTTCAAAATTCAACATTTAAAACTTTCCTCTAAAGAGGATGGGGATGGTTAACACCGATCTGTGGAGCCCAAGTTGGACTAGTCGAAACTGGAGAAACTCCCAAAGTAGTTTTGGGGTATGAGCTCTATAATGGGTCCACATCCCATGAATAAGATAGATATCATTAGCTTGGGCATACTTTTTGTTCGATCTGTGGGGAGGCATGATAACTTTCTGAAATATAGGAAATCATTGATTAGAGGACATTCAAACTCTATCGCATGAACTAAATCATAAAAAAAGGAATGACATACCTAAATTCCTTGTAGCCTCCTACTTATAAGTGTGGCGTGCTACACACCCATAAATAAGACTACCTAATACGATTTCACAATCACTATGGGACCATTAACCGTGCTCTGATACCAAGTAAGTCATAACCCAAACTGAGGCCCAAGCTTGGACGAGCATCGTGAACCATGAAAGCCCGAGAGCCTTTCTCTAACTGAAAATCATACCCGAGAGACTTTCTCTAACTGAAAATCATACACACAATTCATATACTTAAGAAAATGTGAAAAACAAAAGTAAACATGGTCACAGTAATATTTTAGCTGAGTAATGTGGTCATAAGTTCAATAAATCTCAAACCATCTAATAGACATCTGCGAAATCTCTATTACAACTGGAAACAAGAATCTATTTAAAACTGGGACAAGTCCCCTAGTAAGATCATAAACTAAAATCAATGGGATCAACATAAGTAAATAGGATGCCTTTGGATGTAAAGGAGGCTCACCAACTCTGAATGTCTGACAACAATCTACTATTTCATAGAACCACTAGATTGGGCCTCAAAACCTGAAATATAAGGGGTCAATACAAAATGTACTGGTATGTGAAACAACCTATAATAACATATTTTTATATAACATAATGAGAGAATTTTATAAAATAATAAACAAAATACATAAATGAAAACACATGGGCATACTAAAATGAATTTCAACAACTCTTGGAAATCATGACTTACTTCTATTTTCTCCTGAGGTAGATGGTACACCCTACAATTTGATCATCCCATGGGCTGTATGGGATCCACCCTTGATCCAGCGGCCAAATCCTAACCCAAGTTTGCCACAAGGGTTGGAGTATCATATAGGAGACACGACAGTCTATAAAGCAAGGTCCCATAATTCCAATTATACTAATATATCATGGTAGGTCACAAGACCACAAAGTATGTGTAATGCCCCGAGAGTAAATCTTAGGGCCACATGGTGCCTATTAGCCCAAAGTACCACAAGATAAACCATGCTCGTACCTACTGTGAGCAGTGAATAAAATAATGGGTAACATATGCAGAACATAACTAAAAATGCCATAAGGTTTAAATACAAAAAATGATACTGAATCGCGATATTGAAAATATCTATCTAAAAACTTTACTGTAAGACTATCAATTATAAGACCCCATAAAGTTCCCTCGTAGTCTAAGCCATTAGAGCATGCCAAGTGAAGCCTTTTTCTTTCTCTAAAAGCTTTAGGAGTGACTTCCAAAGTGATTAGTGTTTATGAAATATAGAGTTTTCCTAAATTAAAATTTTTATCATGTGGAAAATTGAATTATCTTTCCAACGATACCAATTTCATCCAAATTCGATATCGGGGTGAGAAGTTATGGTCATTTTACTAAAAGTAGTCAGAACCACCAAGGTGCGACAGACAGGTTGACAGACCGTCGAGCTCGAAATGGGCCTTCACATAAGCCGTCACAACCAAGGAAGTAATCCCATCCATTGGCCAAGTGCGACAGTCAGGCCGACGGATCGTCGAGCTTTCGACGGCTTTGTAATAGACCATCGCCCAAGCCGTCGCTACTAAGGCAGTGAGCCCCTACTTTGGTCCAAGTACAACAGTCGGACCGATAAACCATCGAGCCAGGGATGGACCATCTCACAAGCAATCGCAGATCCCATTTAGCATTTTAAAGTAATTTTTAAAAAGGATTTTTGGTCTTTTCCACCTTTTTTAACACCTAGATATATAACAACGAAGTGTACAACTTCAGAATCATCCAAAGTATCAAGAACTAGTGTTTTCTCCCAAGATTAACCCTCAAGAGAAAATCTAAATCTTTCTCCAACAACCTCAATATTCCACCATAGTTTCTACAAATTGAGTTAAGATTCAAGGTTCCCAAGTCAAAAGCTTCAATAACCCTCACTCAAGAGTACAAAAAAGAGCATCAAGCAAGATTGTTCATCTACAAGTCATAATCTAAGGTATGTAGGGTTTGAAAAAGCACACTCTTTTCGTCCTTGTGCCCAAAAGTTATTTCAATTACAAAGAAATATGGTTTTACATATTTTCTTATGAAATTAAAGTATAGGTTTATGCCTTATGTTATTATTTCTAAAGATTATGATGGTTTCAATGTCTTAGAAATTTAAGTACATGAGTATGTTGATATTATAATGCATGTTGCTGAAAATTTCCAGATTTCTATATGATTTATGAATCTTTATGATATCGAGTTTAAATTTTGATACATCTTAATGTGAGATTGATATATGTGTCATTAATCCCTATTTGAGATTTTATTTTTAAGAACTTTTGTGCTATAAGCACCCATGATTTGAGTATTTTGATATTATTGAGAAAGTTTTGACGTTGAGGTCATAGTTTCTTTGAAATCCACTTTTCTAAATGAGATTATAGATTTTATAGTTAGGTTCTTTATGAAACACAAGATTATTTTAAAGTGGATTTACATGGGATGAGCGTAGCTAACTAAAGGGAGTAGTATTTAGCACTGAGTTGGGTAAGTTACTATAGTTTCATACCCTAGAACTACGTGCCACCATAGGATTGAGATTAATGGGCTCGAGGCCGAGATACTGATCAATGATTTGAGGTTATACTTACTGGAAAGAGTATGATACCTTTGCCCAACATGAGTTTTCTTCATTAGAAGGATAAGACATTGGACTCTATGTATCTCTCATAGTATATGTCGGTTAAGAGAACCTCCCTAATAGTAAGACTTTTTAGAGAAGTTTCTTAAAGTAAAATTTTCCCAAGAAGAAAGTAGTTTTCCCTATTAGTAAAAGTAAGTTATCATTTTCTAAAGTATAGTATGTTCCTTGAGATGAGATTTATACTATGTGTTTCATTATTAACGATTTATGAGATATCCATTTTGAGATTATTTGAGCTATGTGAGTCAGTTATATTAGCATGCATGATTTCTGTATAGATTGATGATATTATTATTTTAAGGATTGAATACACCCCTATAAACTCAGTACATCCTCAAAGTACTGATCCACATATACATCTGTGTGCTATATTGTCTCATAATGTAGACTTAGGTGCTCAGTCTCAGTAGTGTCAGTGATCTCCAAGTACCTTGATCTACACCTCCCTAGTGGGTGAGTCCTTATAGTTTGAGGACCTGTTTTTCTCTGATTTTAGTCTTTATAGTAGTTGGGTTATTTCTTTTTAGTTGAGTGTGAGTCAGTTGGGGATCTGTCCTAATTTCTCTCTAGTTCTTGAGTAGCAGAGGCTTTGTCAGACTAGACTATCAGTGATATTTTAGACTTTTTAGTATGTTCCTATTCAGATAGTATTATTTTATTATATTAGTTGAGATATGCTATGACAGTGCCATTGTTTTACTTTATCCATCTTAAAAGTAAGTGTTAGAAGTAGTAACAGGCTCAAAGGGTTAGCTTAGGGCAACTTGTAGCCTTAAGCATTGTGTGATGTCTCGAAATGAGATCTTAGGGCATTACAACCTTGGTATTAGAGCCTAAGGTTTAAGGAGTCCTAGGGATTCTAACAAGACACGTTAAGTAGAGTCTCGATCATCGATGTGTAGCGTGCCACATCTATGAGGAAGAGGCTACAAGAAGTTTTAGGAAAAAGTAATGTCTTTCATTCAGAATCTAGCGTGCTTACAGTTGTCTTCCTCAACTATTAATTCATGCTCTCTTATTTCAGAAAATGCCTCCCCGAAGATCTAATACCAGTAAAATGATAACGAGCAACCTTAACTTGTTAATCCCTTGAATGACACTGTGTCTTATGCAAAGTTTTGGGTGGCCTTTTAGGCGTTACCCCAAGAAGTGACCGCAAATATCTGGGCCAATAACTTGGCCGCAGTTTCGCATCAATAGGGAGCTGACTTAGCTGCTACTAGGATGTAATACCCCGATTTTCTGAACTAGAATGCTACACAGTGATCATGACCCTGAAGGACCACAAGCTAACCCATGACTGATATCTATACCTGTATACTACATTATATACATAAAATGCGGAAATATAAACATGAAAGGCCATTAGCTTTGAACTGAATAAATGTCTGATAACAAAATGTATGAAAAAGATATAACAATACCAAAATAAGTCATAAATACTAAAAATAATGAGATTTGAATATCTATCTGACATCTAGTCTGAAAGCCTCTAATTGAACTGAATAAGGAGTTGAAGGAATATGTCTCCAACTAACTCCATTTAGCAACTAAATAGTAAATGTTGCAATAATCATATCTTCCTCGAATGAGAAGGACTCACTACAAACTCTGAACACTGGAATGCTACTGCTGATCTGGAGCTCGTGTCTTTGAACCTATGGTGTAACATAAGAGAAAGCAACATAACCCAAATGCGTCAGTACGTCTGAATGTACTGAGTATACAAGTGAGGTAGGCTAAATGCAAAGGGTTATATGCATGAACAATGCTAACTAATATGAATATGACAATACATATATGCATAAACAACTATAATTGAACTCCTAATAATGCTAACTACTGATTCTGAATACTGATGACAAGACTTTACTGGAACTAAGGTACGGAATAGATTATTGACTATTTTTGACAGTTTAAATTATGAAGAACTGGTTTGAATGACTGTGTCTAACAGTCCTAAAACTAAATACTGGTAATGTGAACTATGACAACTGATATAGCTGATATAACTGTAATGATCAGACGAATCGATATAACCAATACTAAGCGACTGTATCTATAGTCTAAGTTCTGATGGAACTATCTGACTTTTGTTCTACTTAGAGTAACTAAATCTGAGATCAATCCTATCTAGCGGGTGATCATGAGTATATTGATAATAAGGATGATTTGACTTATTCTGAGATCAGTCCTATCCATTGGGTGATCTTTAAATCTAATGATTCTAATACTGATTAATCATAGTTGAGATCAGTCCTACCTAATGGGTGATCTTGAAGTCTATTTACAATGATACGCATTAATTGTACCTAACAGTACTGAATTTTTACTACTAAGCTTAGTTGACTGTATCTGAAAGCCCTGATTCTGTAACTGAAACTATGGGATGTATTTATCTAACCGACATACTCCAAGCTAAGTTGAATAGGGTCCAATCTTTGTTCTGACAAGAAGGGTGTCAGTACCATGCCACCAGTAAATATATCTATTGTGGAGTCAGTCCTAATCTAGCGGGTGACTCCTGGGATCAGTCCTATACATATAAATGTGCTAACGGGTGAGCCCTGAGTATGTTAGTCGTATCTAACGGGTGACATCTCTTACCTACACTAGCAATGTAGTTGTGGAACTTAGGGATCACGTCTAGGTATCTTAGTCCTATTCTAGTGGGTGAGCCCCCATCCCTAGTTCACTTAGTGCTGAATCCTACTCCCATCTGAAAGACACTAAACTGAATAATTGGGTTGAACAAAATAATTTAACTGAACTGATTTGCTAAACTGATACTAATTAGATGAACTGATACTAGTGGTATTATTTAGCGGAGCTAAAATTGATTTTACTGGATTTCGATAACGGATGGAAATAATGAGTTCTAAAGACTGATTAAGAGTACTAAAGTTACTGAGATTTACTATGATTACTGAGGTTACTGAGCGCTGAGATTACTGAGAATACTAAACTACTGAGATTACTGAGTTTTCCTGAGTCACATGATTGACTTATTTCTAAGAACATGGCTTGACTGAGACTATCATGAAAACATGACATGGCTCTAGGTACATAACTATATTTTTCAGGTACAAGTACCCCAGGACTCGATGGAAGGAAACTAACACACATGAATGACTTGATCAGAAGAGTAGAGTCCATAATCCACAATATCATAAATAAGGGATTTTATACTAAGCGTGGTTCTTAACAATCTATTTCATGGAAGGGAATTTGATACAACATGTATATACTTGCATAGCTTTCAATATAATTCTCATTACATATTACAACTGCAATCCATAATATCATAACTTGGGGAATTTCATGAAGTACATTTGTATTCTACATCTTGTACATAAGTGCGTTTTGCAAGTAAGCATAGTATAATTCCATAACACTAGTTCATGAGTAATCCAACAGTGTTGACAGAACACATTATCAACATGAAAGACTTTAAATCATAGAGGCCTATCATGAATCCTTCACTTAGTCACAATTTAGCTATAATGCATGATTTATAGTCTCTGAGGTATTGCATCAAACACCTTACATGCACTCTTTAAGGCATAGGTGTATTCACAAACATGCACCACTTTAATCCACCCAAATTCATGGGTTCCAACAATATGATCATAATCTTCCTAGAAGTTCATCAAATTCCCACTCTATAACACAAACCACAAACAACAAAATGAATACAACCAAATCACCAAAAAATATTCATGATTTTGTTATCAAAGATTTATTCTTGAACTCCACGAATGAAAGGGATCCATGGATGAACATTACACATACCTTAATGGCGATGAAATTGTTGAAAGATTGGACCTTCAAGCTTGATTATGAAACTCTAGTAGTTTTTCTCTCTCTTGTGCTCTTAGATAATGAACTTAAGATGTTAATTTAGTTGTAATATGATTAAAATCTATAAATTTCATGAAGTTAAGTATTGGGACGTGTAAGGAGTGTTGAAAGACTTAATTATCCTCAAAATAACTCAAAAACTAACTATTTTTCGTGGATGAAATCATAAGTGTGCGTCGCACACCTCATCGCACATGCTAAGGTGTGCGCCACACATCCTATCACATAATCTAAGGTGTGCATCGCACATGATATATCACATTTGAGGGTGTGCGCCGCACAACCTGTCGCATACTTGTTCTAGTAGCCATGCGCGATTGTTTATGCAACGCACTCCTACTTTGCAAGGCCATAACTTCTTGCTCGGGTGTCAGATTTTTATGAAATTAGAATCATTGGAAAGATACTGATTTCATAAATTGTAGAGAATCGAATTATCTTTCCAAAGATACTCGTTCAAAGTCACTTTTGCATAATCACACACTAAAACTTGATGGTTTCAAAAGCTATTAGCTTGCCTTACTCTGAGTGACTCACATGAGCATGATTAACACATCGTAAGCTATCTTATTTCTAGGATACTCATTGTAAATCATAAACTCAAATATGAATCACAGGATATGAGGTTTCATACATAGGAGAACTAGTTCATTTCCTATCTTGGAAATATACAGGGTATTACATAGGATCAGTGATTTCATGCATATGAATCTGCCATAGTTCTATGGGTCTAAGGCTGTTGAGACCCACAGTTATATCTTGAGGAGGTGAGAAAGATCACTTAACTCATGCATATTTTTTAGGAAGAGAGTGTAGAGCTGGCATCTTATCATCTAAAATATATTGCTTATGATCTGGTTGTTGCATGGAGTAAGAATAGAGGGGAAGATGATGCCCCTAGTACTTGGCATGTGTTCCAGGATGCGTTCTTGGAAAATTGCTTCTCGTTATAGATAAGGGAAGCAAATATAGAGGAGTTTATGAACTTAAGATAGGGCTCCATAACTGTTAAGGAGTACTGCCTCAAGTTCAACTAGCTAGCCAAGTATTCTCCGGACTTGGTAGTTGACACTTGATCTACTATGAGTAAGTTCATGATTGGTGTATCTGGTTTGGTGCTGAAAGAGTGTAGGACTGCTATGCTCAATAGGGATATAGATCTATCCAGGCTGATAATGCACGCTTAACAAATTAAGGCAGATAAAATAAGGGAGAGAGATAGAGTAAGGAAAAATAAGAGGGCTAGATCGGAGCAATTTGAGCATGGCCAGACAAGATCCCACAGAGGAAATCGACCCTAGTTTCAAGATCATTCATCTATGATAGTGCCTTCATCAGCTAGTGCTCCCACAATTAGAAACAGGCAGGAGCAGAGGAATAGGCCTTCTATGTCTAGGTCCCAGAATAGTGTAAGTAACAGACCTCGTTATCTTCCGTGTACTAAGTGTGTTATAGACCATCACAGTGAGTACTTAGCCGATCAGACGGGTTGTTTTGGTTGTGGCAAGATAGGCCATAGACTTATAGAGTGTCCGCATGCTAGGTAGGGGAGCAGAGATTTTCGACCTCAGACTTAGGATACTAGTACCTCAGCTCCTTTAGCCCGCCCAGCCTCTCCTCAGGGCGCTTTATCTAGTATGGATGACGGTCAGTGATAGAATAGATTCTATGCCTTACCATACCACCAGGACAGTAATATTCTCCTGATGTTGTTACTGGTATGCTTTGTGTCTTTCACTTTGATGTTTATATGCTATTGGACCCTCGGTCAAGTTTCTCTTATGTGACCCCATTAGTTAATGTGAATTTTGAAATAAGTGCCATAAAGATTCTAGAGCCTTTTCTAGTTTCTACTCTAGTAGGTGAGTCAGCTTTTGCTAAGCAAGTGTATGAAAAGTGTCCTATCACTATCTTTCATAGAGTCATATTTGTTAATTTGATAGATTTGGAGATAGTGGATTTTGATATAGTTCTGGGTATGGATTGGCTTCACTCTTGTTATGCATTTATAAACCGTCGTACCCATGTGGTTAAGTTTCAGTTTCCTGATGAACCAGTCTTTGAGTGGTCCAAAAGTTTCATATCTCCCAAGAGTCACTTTATATCCTATATAAAAGCTATAAAGTTAATATCCAAAGGTTGCATCTACCATCTAGTAGAGTTAAGGACACTAAATTTGAGATTTTGACTATTCAGTCAGTCAGTATAGTTAATGAGTTTTCTGACATCTTTCTGGATGATCTACCAGGGGTACCTCTTGATAGAGAGATAGAATTTACAATTGACCTTCTTCCCGATACATAACCTATTTCTCTTCCTCCATACCGTATGGAACCTGCAGAGCTTAGGGAGTTAAAAGAGCAACTCAAAGATCTTCTAGACAAAGGTTTCATACGGTCCAGTTTTTCTTCTTAGGGAGCACCCGTCCTTTTTGTATGGAAGAAAGATAGTTCTTTGCATATGTATATTGACTATCATCATCTTAATAAGGTCACAGTTAAGAATAAGTACCCACTTCCTAGAAGTGATGACCTATTAAATCAATTGCAAAGGGCAAATAATTTCTCTAAGATAGAACTTAGATACGGCTATCATCAGCTTAAAGTGGGGGAAAAAGATATTCCAAAGACAACCTTCCGAACCCTCTATGGTCACTTTGAGTGTCTAGTCATGTCTTTCGGGCAAACCAATTCTCCTACAGCTTTTATGGACCTCATAAATCGAGTGTTTAAACAGTATTTTGATATGTTTGTCATAGAATTCATAGATGATATCCTTGTTTACTCCTGTCCTGAGAATGACCATGCAAATCATCTTAAAATTGTCCTACAAACTCTTAGAGATCATCAGTTGTTTGCCAAATTCAGCAAGTATGAATTTTGGATAAGGTCAGTAGCCTTTTAGGGTCATGTTATTTCAGCTGATGGCATTAGGGTTGATACCTAAAAGATAAATGCTGTAAGAAATTATCCTACACCAATCTCTCAATCAGGTATTAGAAGTTTCTTGGGTCTATCTAGATATTACTACTATTTTGTTGAAGGTTTCTCTTCTATTGTGTCCCCTATGACCCGGTTGACCCAAAAGAAAGTTAAGTTCCTTTGGTCAGATTCTTTTGAGACATTTTCAGGAGTTGAAGACTTGACTCACCTCAGCCCCTACATTGACTTTTCCTAATGGTACAGATATTTTTGTGGTGTATTATGATTCCTCGAGATTTGGTTTGGGTTGTGTGTTGATACAGAGAGGTAAGGTTATAGCCTATGCCTCTAGAAAGTTGAAGCTGCATGAAAAGAATTACCCAACCCATGATCTTGTGTTTGCTGCCTTGGGTTTTACTTGGAAAATCTGGAGACACTATCTATATGGTGTTCATGTTGATGTATTTATAGTACATAAAAGATTGCAGTATTTGTTTTCTCAGAGGGAGTAGAATCTTTGTCAGAGGAGATGGTTAGAATTGCTAAAAAATTATGATATGAGCATGCTATATCATCCAGGCAAGGCCAACACAGTGGCTAACACCCATAGTAGATTTTCTATGGGCAGTGTTGCTCATGTGGAGAAAGATAAGTCAAATTTAGCTCGAGAAGTGCATCATTTGGCTAGACTGGGTGTTAGGTTGCTTGATTCAGCTGAGGGGAATATTTGGGTTCAGAGTGGTTCTGAATCCTATTTAGTTTTGGAAGTGAAAGAGAAATAAGACATGAATGCTAGTTTGGTCAAACTGAAGGAGTTAGTTAAGGATCAAAAAGTAGAGGTTTTCTCCCAAGGGGGAGATGGTGTTTTGAGATGTCAGAATAGATTGTGCCTTCTGTTTATTGGTGATTTGAGGCAGAGAATTATGGCTAAGGCTTATGGGGTGCGGTATTCCATTCATCCCGATGCTACCAAGATGTACCATGACTTGCGGGGAATCTATTGGTGGAGTGGCATGAAGAAGAATATAGAAGGATTTGTGGCAAAGTGTGCAATGTACCAACAGTTTAAGGTAGAGCACCAAAGACTTGGCGGTAAGTTGCAAGAGTTTGGTATACATACTTGGAAGTGGGAAATGGTGATTATGGATTTCGTGACTGGTTTACCTCCTTTGCATCATCATCATTATTCTATTTGGGTTGTTGTAGATAGGTTGACTAAGTCCACGCATTTTCTGCCAGTGCATATATCTTATAAAACTAAGGATTTTGGTAGATTGTATATCCAGGAGTTAGTTAGGTTGTATGGAGTTCCCTTGTCCATTATCTCAGATAGTGGTACCCAATTTACTTCACAGTTTTGGAAAGCTTTCCAGAAGGGTCATGGTACCCAAGTTTATATGGGTTCCACTTTTCATACACAGACAGATGGTCAGGCTGAGAGAACCATTAAGAATTTAACTTGATTTCAAAGGTAGTTAGGATGAGCATTTGCCACTAAATGAGTTTGCATATAATAATAGTTATCACTCTAGCATTCGGATGACAACAGTTGAGGCTTTGTATAGTATAAAATATTGATCACCCATATGTTGGTTTGAAGTGGGTGAAGCTGATATGATTGGACCTGATGCAGTGTTTGAGGCTATGGAGAATGTTTAGTTGATTAGATAAAGGTTGAAGACAGCCCAAAGTCATCAGAAGTCATATACAGATGTGAGAAAAAGAGATCTTGAGTTTAAGGTAGGTAATTTGGTGTAGTTGAAGATTTTACCCATGAAAAGGGCAAAAAGGTTTGGGAAAAAGGGGAATCTTCATCCTCTTTATGTTGGCCCTTATAGTGTTTTAAGCTGTATTGGGAAAGTATCCTTTGACGTGGACTTTCCTACAAAGTTGTCAGCTGTGCAGCCTATCTTTCATGTCTCCATGTTTAAGAAGCACATTGGTGATTCTGCTGTAGTAGATCCTTTAGAGAGCTTAGATATCGATACTAGTCTTTCGTTTGATGAGATTTCGGTTGAGATTCTAGATTTCCAGGTCCGTAGACTAAGGAACAAAGAGTTCCCTTGGTCAAAGTTTTATGGTGGAACATTTAGTTGAAGGCGCTACTTGGGAAGCAGAAACAGATATGCGAGCCAAGTACCCGCACCTTTTCTCCATGAGTTAAAACTCATGGATTAGCTTGTGTTCCTTTCAAATTATAAGAACTGTGTGATGTTCGGTGTGCAGACTCGGGGCATTACAAACTTAGTGTTAGAACCTAAGGTTCAACAGATTCCTAGGGAGTCTGAAACTCGTGTCTAGTAGAGTCTTATTCATGGGTGTGTAGCACGACACACTTATGGACAAGAAGCTGTAAGGCATTTTAGGAACAAGTTCCCTTCTTTCAGTATTCATATCATGCGAGTGAGCATGAACTCAAGTTAAACTCTCAGTCTAATTCGTTTCTTCCTTTTGTCTACAGAATATGTTCCCTAAAAGGACCAACGAAAGATGGATTGAGAATCAGCCAGCACCTTTGCCCATCTAGCCAGATCCCCGGGATTAGTATTCTTTCCCATGCCAAATTCAAAGCAGATTTCACTTATCTAGCTCATTCTACGGCAACTCAGAATGAACGTCCAACTGCCATCCAGTCCAACCCAGTGGCCACCAGTACTGCAGCTAGAATTCGGGACTTCACTCAAATTAATCCTCCATCATTCATAGGGTCTAAGTAAGATGAGGACCCATATGAATTCCTTGATCAGGTGCATAAAGTTAGAGATATTATGGGGGTCCCTGCTAGTGAGAGTGCTGAGTTGGCCACATATCATTTGCAGAATGTGGCTCGCTCATGGTTCAAGCAGTGGAAGGTAAAGAGGGCCGCTCATACAGGGCCCATAGAATGGGAGGAGTTTCCTAATGCTTTCCTTCATATGTTGTTCCCACTGGAGTTGAGGAAAGTAAAGGTTTCTGAGTTTATTATTCTAAAAAAGGGCAACATGATAGTGAAAGAGTATTCCCTCAAGTTTACTCAGTTAGCTATATCTGGCCCTCATATGGTAGCAGATAGTAGATCTAAGATGAGTAAGTTTGTGTTGGGTGTGTCTACCAGTGTGGTCAAGCAGTGTAGGAAATCAATGCTGATTAAAAAGAGGACATATCCAGGCTCATGGTCGATGCTCAGTAGATAGAAGAGGCTAAGAATCGGGAGAAAGAGAGGGAGAATAAGAGAGCTAGAATAGATAGCTTTAACTTCACTCAGTCCAATTCAGTGGGTGGAAATCGTTCTTATTTTCACCCAAAATGCTCAGTTCCAGCTTCATTCTCAGCTAGTGCTCCAGTGTCAAAATTTAGAGATGACAATAAAGATAGGGCACCAGGCCCTAAACTCTAGGGTAGTGTTAGCAGTGATTGAACAAATCCTCTTTGCTCGAAGCGTGGCAGAAACTATTAAGGTATCTGTATAGCTAGCAGTGATGTGTATTTCGAATGTGGCAAGCTAGGCCATAGAATCAGAGATTCTCCCAAGTCTGGTCTCAGGGTTAGTATAATCTTTCTTCAGCTCAATTTGGTCGCCCAAATCAGCAGAGTGTCACTTCTAGTGCCACCAGTGGGCAACACCCAAATAGACTCTATGGACTTCTGTCTTGATAGGATCAGGAAATTTCTCCTGATGTGGTCACTAGTACATTACAAGTTTATTATTTACATATTTATTCTTTATTATATCCAGGAGCTTCTTTGTCCTTTGTAACTCTTTATATAGCTATTAACTTCGGAGTCAGTCTTGAAATGCTAGCAAAGCTCTTCTCAATCTCTACCTAGTGGGTAAGTTTATCTTAGCCCGATAGGTATATAGGAACTATCCAGTTACAGTATCTCAGAAAGCCATTTCAGCAGATTTGGTAGAAATAGAGTTGACAAAATTTTCATGTCATTCTCGCATGGATTTTCTTTATTCATGTATGCTTCTGTTGACTGTAGAAACAGAATTGCCCATTTTTAATTTCTAAATGAACCTGTCCTTGAATGGAGGTATAGTACCTTAGCACTTAGGGGTCATCTTATTTCCTGCCTAAGGGTGAGGAAAATGATAATCAAGGGGTGTGTCTACCATTTTGTTCTAGTTAAGGATTCTAGTTGCGAGAATCCTAGTCTTGAGTTAGCTTCAGTTGCATATAAATTCATAAATATGTTTGCCGAAGACTTTCCCAGAGTTTTTTCTGAGAGGGAAATTGACTTTGGAATAGACCTTCTCCCTGATACTAAGCCTATCTCTATGTCTCTATACAGAATGGCTCCAACAAAACTCAAAAGAGTTAAAAGAACAGTCGAAGGAACTCCTAGATAAGGGATTCATCTGACCCAGCATATTGCCTTGGGGTGCACCAGTTCTATTTGAGCGTAAGAAAGAAGGTTCTTTCAGAATATGTATTGACTACCGTCTATTGAACAAAGTCACTATCAAGAACAAATATCCACTTCCCAGAATTGATGACTTATTTGACCAACTTCAGGGAGCTAGTGTAACGCCCCGGAAAATGGGTCCCGGAGCGTCACACGGTGCTTGAGGCTACGAGTATCCCCAAGCTAACCATTTGAGCCATTTTCATTTAGTTCAACAAAAATCAATGGGGTTTCCATAAATAACCCTCAAATATCAACAGAGTAATCATCATCCAAGAATAAAAGAATTTCAGAAAGATAACAAAATACAACTTATTAGTCAACTCCCAACATCTATACTAGTTTGACAAGCCTCTAAGAAAATCAATAAAACCAGCGAGCCATTGAGACATGTCCTAACTGACTTATACTCAGTTATCAAATGTAAACAATTCCGTGAAACAAACATCAGACATCACGTCCTCAAAACATGAGGACTCACCACCACAGAGGATGTAGAATGGCGTGCCCGAAGAATCATTGCCGAACCTGGAACTAAGCACCTGAACCTAAATTCTGAGAAAATACAGCCCACATCCGAAGAAGTGGGTCAGTACCATGGAAAGGAACCGAGTATATGGGGGGTGTATGCAGTTGTATAAACATCATCATCATAAATATTTATAAGAAATATACAGGATGTATGAAAGACTCACATAGCCCGAAGAAAATCATCATAATCATGACAGGATTAAATAAGTACAATAACACATGTGAGTCATCATATAATTTGTCAATCACTTTCAGTTCATCAAGAATATCAATTATCATAATGTAAATATCATTTAAATCTTTCGAAAGAATAACTTTCACAATTCCACTTTCATATCACTTCACCATTCACCATAGATCCTATAACCTACATAAACCATGTGAGCTACACGGAGTCCAACATACAACCCACGTTGGGGAGAGCCATCCTATCTTTGCCATCGAAGTAGGACTATCGATATCAAATCCACACAAAGTAGTGATCACAATATAAATCAGCCTCAGGCTCACTCCTACGGGGGCACGTAGTTCTAGGGAAGTAAGGTCGCTTTATACCTCCCACTCAGTGCTAAAGATTTCTCTCGGACTTAGCTCAGATCATTTCAAAGACAATCCACAGTAAAATAATTTCAGTAATATATAAATATACCTCGGGATCCATCATGCTTCCCTTCTATCAAAATCAACCACGTTGTGGATTTCTTTCACACTTCAGTTCAAAACAACTACATTAAGACCAAAAGGTCAAATCATTCAAAATATCTCAAATATTCAACATCAACGTGCTTATAACACACTTTCTCTAAAAAACATAATTTTCAATGGGAATTCATGACCCAAATATCAAAATCATGATAAATATTGTTCAAGATTCATGTTTTATATCTCCAAACATGTAAATTCATTTTTCAAAATCATAAACATCACGATTTCATAATAATCATCATAAGATACGGGTTCATGCTTCAAATTCATAAAAATGAATAAAAATCATGCCTTTGTAAAGAAAATTACTTTTGGGCACAAGTACGAAAGAGAGTTCTTGTTGAAAAACCCCACATACCTTGAATGATGAACTTTAGATCAATACTCTTTTTTGAGATGTTAATCGTTCCTTTGAATGATGGTTACTGGAGTTCTTGAACTAGGAACTTGAAATCTTGAATAAATTTGCAGAATTAATGGTGAACTTTGGAGGTTCTTGAAGTTCGATGTAGGAGCTTAGGGTTTTCTTTTGGAGGGAATTTGATGAAATATAACATATAATGCTTCTAATAGGCTTTATATAGGATTTGGATGGATTTTGGGTTAGGGGGAATGACCAAAACGCCCCTAAAAATCAAATAATTCTCGAATCTGTCCTTTGCTAGACTGTTTTGATAGTCTGAAGTAGATCAACCATAACGTTTTACTCCGATATCCAAATTGGATGAAACCAAATTCATTTTAAAGAGGACTGTCATATCTTTCCATTGATACATAGTATCTCACCCAGATGATTGTGTACGAGGAGTTATGATCGTTTGAAGTTCACCCAAAAATTCGCTTTTGGTACACTGAAGTAGATCGACGATAACTTTTTGCTCCGATAGACAAATTGGATGAAACCAATTTCATTGGAAAGAGGACTCATAGAGATTTTCGTTGATATGTAGTAGATCACCTAGATCATTATGCACAAGGAGTTATGATTGTTTAAATTTGGAGTAAAAATACGCCAGGCCTCAGTACATTTTCCTGCACGTTTTACTGTTCACTACTATCCACGGTTCGTTCAGAATGTTGATAACTCATCGCTCGGGTGTCCATTTTGGATGATCCACATTTCGTTGGAAATCTTATTTGATACTCTATACAATGGTGGGTCACAATCTAAGACATTCCACACAAAAAATTTATAATTCATTCTAGAAGATTGAACATGACATGTTTACGCAAAAAATTTCAATGAAAAATTTCCCGGTGTATTATATCATCCCCCTTGGAAACATTCATCCTTGAATGATGCTACACATGCCAAGATTAGATAGGGAATAGAGAGTACATCTGAAACCATTCGTTAGACTTATCACCACATCCTTTCTCACTCCGAATACAACATAGAATGAATAAATTCAAGAAACTACAGCTGAACGCATAATAAATGACAGCTGAACTGCTGCAACTTTTATCAAAAGTGCATGATTTAGGAAAGAACGGTACCTTCTGCTTAATCGGAGTTCGTGGAAAATAGGTGTGGGTACTTGGATCGCATATCCGCCTCAGCTTCCCAAGTTGCACCCTCAACAGATTGGTTTCGCCATAACACCTTGACCATGGGAACTTTTTTGTCTCTTAGTCTTCGGACACTAAAATCAAGAATCTCAATAGGAATCTCATCACAAGAAATATTTTCTTAAATGTCAGCACTCACAGAGGAATCCAATACCACAGCATCGCTAATATGCTTTCGAAGCATAGAGACATGGAATATTGGATGAACAGAGGACAACTCGGAAGGCAACTCGACCTCATAAGCTACCTTACCAACACGGCTAAAAATTTTGTAAGGACCAACATAACGGGGACTAAGCTTCCCCTTCTTTCCGAATCTCTTCACACCACTCATGGGTGAAATTTTTAGATACACTAGGTCACCAACTTCAAACTCAAGGTCTCTCCTTCTAACATCCGTATATGACTTCTGACGACTCTGCACAGTTTTCAACCTTTCCCTAAACAACTTAACTTTTTCCATAGCCTCAAATACCGAATCAGGACAACTCATAACCGCTTCACCCACCTCGAACCAACCTATGGGTGATCTACACTTCCTCTCATATAAGGCTTCAAACGGAGCCATGCCAATACTAGAGTGGAAACTTTTATTGTAAGCAAACTCTATCAACGGTAAATGATCATCCCAACTTCCCTTAAAGTCAAGTGCACAAGATCTCAACTTATCCTCTACGGTCAGGATGGACCATCGATCTACGAATGAAAAGAAGAAATCAAAAGCACTTGGGTACCAAGACCCTTCTGAAAAGCTTTCCAAAATTGCGAAGTGAACTGAGTACCCCTATCCGAAATAATAGAGAAGGGAACTCCATGCAGTCTTACTAGCTCTTGGATATACAATCTAGCGTAATCCTCAGCAATATATGAAGTATGAATAGGCAAGAAATGAGCAGACTTAGTCAACCTATCAACCATAACCCAAATAGAATCATGATGGTGTTGGGAAGGAGGTAAACCAATCACGAAGTCCATATTTATCTCTTCCCACTTCTAGGTCGGAATACTAAACTCTTACATCATACCACCAGCTCTTTGGTGTTCAACCTTAACCTATTGGCATATTGCACACTTAGCTACAAATGCTGCTATATATTTCTTCATTCCACTCCACCAATAGATTGCCTGCAAGTCTCGGTACATCTTGGTGGCACTAGGATGAATAGAATATCGCACCCCGTGTGCTTCATCCATAATTCTTTGTCTCAGATTATCAACATTCGGGACACATAATCTACCCTGCAATCTCAACACACCATCTCCCTCTTAGGAGAAGACCTCTACTTTTTGGACCTTGACTGACTCGTTTAGCCTGACCAAACCAGCATTTAAGCATTGTTTTTCCTTCACTTCTGAAACCAAGGATGATTCAGAACTACTCTGAACCCCTATACTACCTTCAGCAGAGTCAAACAACCTAACCCCCAATCTAGCTAAATGATTTACATCATAAGCCAACTCTTTCTTACCGTCTACCACATGCGAAACAATACCCATGGACATTCTACTTAGGGCATCCCCCACAATATTATCCTTGCCTAAATGGTACAACACACTCATATCATAGTTATTTAACAATTCTAACCATCATCTCTGCCTAAGATTTAATTCTCTTTGGGTAAATACATACTGCAGACTCTTATGGTCAGTGAAAATATCAACATGGACACTATACAAATAGTGTCTCCAGCTATTCAAAGCAGACACAACAGCAGCCAACTCAAGGTAATGGGTGGGGTAATTTTTCTCAAGGGGTTTCAACTGTCTAGAAGCATAAGTTATCACCTTACCCTTCTGCATCAATACGCAACCCAACCCAACTCTCGAAGAATCACAATACACCACAAAACCATCAACACCATCAGGCAAATTCAAAACAGGGGCTGAAGTAAGTCGAGTCTTCAACTCCTGAAAACTCTTCTCACAAGATTCGGACCATAATAACTTCACTTTCTTTTGGGTCAACCAAGTCATAGGTGATGCTATAGAGGGGAAATACATAACAAAATGGCAGTAATAGCCAGCTAAACCCAAGAAAATTCGAATATCAGTCAGAGAAATAGGGGTAGTCCAATTTCTAATAGCTTCGATCTTTTTGGGATCAATTCTAATACCCTCGGAAGAAATGATATGACCCAGAAAAGCAACTGACCTTAGCCAAAACTCACACTTACTGAACTTGGAAAATAACTTGTGATCTTTAAGGGATTGCAAGATAGTTCGAAGATGATCAGAATATTTATCCTCACAACGGGAGTACACCAGTATATCATCGATGAACACTATGACAAACATATCCAGATATGGTTTGAACACTCGATTCATGAGGTACATGAAAGTTTCTGGGGCATTATTTAATTCAAAAGACATAACAAAAAACTCAAAATAGCCATAACGAGTTTAAAAAGTGGTTTTAGAGATGTCACACTCCCTAATTTTGAGTTGATGATAGCCGGAACGAAGGTCTATCTTTGAGACAAAACTTGCACCTTTTAATTGGTCAAACAAATCATCTATTCTCGGAAAGAGATAGTTATTTTTTATGGTGACTTTATTCAGTTGGCTGTAATCAATGCACATACGCAAAGAGCCATCTTTCTTTCTCATAAACAACACATGAGCACCCTAAGGAGAAACACTAGGCCTTATGAAACCCTTATCTAGTAGATCTTTGAGTTGCTCTTTCAACTCCTTATATTCTACAGGGGCCATATGGTAAGGAGGAATAGAAATGGGCTAAGTATCGGGAAGAAGATCAATCCCGAACTCTATCTCTCTATCAGGAGGTATCCCTGGGTGATCTTCTAGAAAGACATCAAAAAACTCATTGACAACGTTAATAGACTGGAGAGTTAGAGTCTCAGACTTAGTGTCTTTGATTCTAACCAAATGGTAAATACACCCCTTAGAAATAAGCTTTCTATCTTTGAGGTAAGAGATAAAATGACTCTTGGGTGACAAGGAATTCCCAAACCATCATTATTTCTTCTCGTTCGACGTAGAGGCATATTTTTGAAAGAGGAGAGCATGAATCAATAGCAAAGAGAGACACTTTAAGCATGATAAACTTCTGAAAAAAAGAATCACACTTTTTCCTAACATGGCTTGTAAGACTCCCTAGGACACCTTAAAACCTTCGGATCTAATACCAAGTTTGTAACGCCCTAGAAAATGGGTCATAGAGCGTCACACGGTTCTTGAGGCTACAAGTAGCCCTAATCTAATCCTTTGAGCCATTTTCATTCAGTTCAACATAAATTAATAGGATTTTCATAAATAACCCTCAAATATCAATAGAGTAATCATCATCCAAGAATAAAATAATTTTAGAAAGATAACAAAATATGACTTATTAGTCAACTTCCAATATATATACTAGTCTAACAAGCCTCTAAGAAAATTAATAAAACCAGCAAGCCATTGAGACATACCCCAACTGACTCATACTCAGTTATCAAATGTAAATAATTTTGTGAAACCAACATCAGACATCACGTCCTCAGAACATGAGGATTCACCACAATAGAAGATGTAGAACAGCGTGCCTAAAGAATTACTATCGAACCTAGAACTGAGCACCTGAACTTATATTCTGAGAAAATGCAGCCCACATTCGAAGATGTGGGTCAATACCATGGAAAGGAATCAAGTATATGGGGGTGTATGCAGTTGTATAAACATCATCATAATAAATATTTATAAGAAATATACAGGATATATGAAAGACTCACATAACCCGAAGAAAATCATCATAATTATGAGAGGATGAAATAAGTACAATAACACATGTGAGTCAGCATATAACTTGTCAATCACTTTCAGTTCATCAAGAATATCAATTCTCATAATGTAAATATCATTTAAATCTTTTGAAAAAATAACTTTCACAATTCCACTTTCAAATCACTTCACCATTCACCATAGACACAAGGAAACACACACACACTGGGAGATCCTATAACTGACATAAACCATGTGAGCTACATGGAGTCCAAAGTACAACCCACATTGGGGAGAGCCATCCTATCCTTGCCATCGTAGTAGGACTATCGATATCAAATCCACACAAACTAGTGATCACTATATAAATCAGCCTCAGGCTCACTCCTACGGGGGCATATAGTTCTAGGGAAGTAAGGTCACTTTATACATCCCACCCAGTGCTAAAGATTTCTCCTAAACTTAGCTCAGATCATTTCAAAGACAATCCACAACAAAACAATTTCAGTAATATATAAATATACCTCGGGAGCCATCATGCTTCCCATCTATCAAAATCAACCACGGTGTGGATTTTTTCCACACTCGAGTTCAAAACAACTCCATTAAGACCAAAAGGTCAAATCATTCAAAATATCTCAAATATTCAACATCAACGTGCTTATAACACACACTTTCTCAAAAAACACAATTTCCAATGGGGATTCATGATCCAAAGATCAAAATCATGATAAATATCTTTCAAGATTCATGCTTTATATATCCACACATGTAAATTCATCTTCCAAAATCATAAACATCAATATTTCATAATAATCATCATAAGATATGGGTTCATCCTTCAAATTTGTAAAAATTAAATAAAAATCATACCTTTATAAAGAAAATTACTTTTGGGCACAAGAACGAAAGAGATTTCTTGTTGTAAAAATCCACATACCTTGAATGATGAACTTTAGATCGATACTCATTTTTGAGATGTTAATCATGCCTTTGAATGATGGTTCTTGGAGTTCTTGAACTAGGAACTTGGAATCTTGAATAAATTTGCAGAATTAATAGGGAACTTTGGATGTTCTTAAAGTTGGATGTAGGAGCTTAGGGTTTTATTTGTGAGGAAATTTGATGAAATACAACATATAATACTTCTAATAGGCCTTAATATAGGGTTTGGCTGGATTTTGGGTGAGGAGGAATGACCAAAATTCCCTTAAAAATTAAATAATTCTCGAATCTATCCTTTGGTGAACTGTTTTGATAGTCTGAAGTAGATCAACCATAATATTTTTCTCCGATATCCAAATTGGATGAAACTAATTTATTAGAAAGAAAAATCTCATATATTTCTGTTGATATATAGTATCTCACCCAAATCATTGTGTACGAGGAGTTATGATCATTTGAAGTTGATTCAAAAATTCACTTTTCGTAGGCTAAAGTAGATTGACCATACCTTTTTGTTCCGATAGAAAAATTGGATAAAACCAATTTCATTGGAAAGAAGACTCGCAGAGCATTCCGTTGATATATAGTAGATCACCCAGATCAATATGTACAAGAATTTATGATCATTTAAAGTTGGAGCAAAAATACGCCAGGCCTCAGTACTTTTTCCTGCACGTTTTATTGTTCACTACTACTCACGGTTCGATCGGAATATTCATAACTCGTTGCTCGGGTGTCCATTTTGGATGATCTATATATCGTTGGTAATCTTATTTGATACTCTATGCAATGATGAGTCATAATCTAAGACATTCAGCTGCACGTTTTACTGTTCACTACTATTCACGGTTCGATTGGAATGTTCATAACTCGTCGCTCGGGTGTCAATTTTGGATGATCTATATATCGTTGGAAATCTTATTTGACACTCTATGCAATGGTGAGTCATAATCTAAGACATTCAGCATGGAAAATTTATAATTCATTCTATAAGATAGAACCCGACACATTTATGCAAAAAATTTCAACAAAAAATTTCCCAGGGTATTATAGGTAGTTACTTTTCTAAGATAGAAATTAGATCAGGCTATCATCAGCACAATGTTAGAGAATGTGATATTCTAAAAATAGCTTTCAAAACTCGGTAGTGTCACTTCAAATTTCTAGTCATATTGTTTGGTCTTACCAATGCCCCAGAAGCTTTCATAGACTTGATGAATTATGTATTCAAGCTGTTCTTTGACATTTTTATCAAAGTCTTCATCGATGACATCTTGTCTACTCCTGCAGTGAACATGATCATGCAGAGCATCTCAGAATAGTATTACAACTCTTAGAGCCCATCAGTTGTTTACCAAATTCAGTTAGTGCGAGTTTTGGTTAAGGTCTGTAGCTTTTATTTGACATATTGTTTTTGGTGATGGCAATAGAGTTGATCCTTAAAAGACCGAAGTAGTAAGAGACTAGCCCAGGCCCATCTCTCCATCAGATATGAGTTTCTTGGGTTAGTCTCTCTATTACCAATGTTTTGTTTAAGGATTTTCATCTATTGTGTCCCCTATATCTAGATTGACTCAGAAAAAAGTCAAGTTCCAGTGGTCATATTTTTGTGAAAAGAGTTTTCTCGGAGTTAAAGAATCAACTCATTACGACCCTAGTTTTGACTTTACCAGTTGCTTCAGACGTGTTTGTGGTATATTGTGATGCTTCAAAAGTTGTTTTAAGGTGTGTTTTGATGCGGCGAGGTAAGGTCATAGCCTTTGCCTCTAGACAGCTTAAGCTCCATGAGAAGAATTACCCTGCTCATGACCTTTAGTTAGTAGTTGTACTATTTGCCTTAAAGATTTGAAGACATTACTTGTATGGAGTACATGTTAATGTGTTCACAGACTATAAATGACTTTAGTATGTGTTTTATCAGAAAGATCTTAACTTGCATTAGAGGAAGTGGTTGGAGCTGTTGATAGATTATGACATGAGTATTTTGTATCATCTAGGCAAGGACAATGTAGTGGTTGATGCTCTCAATAGATTGTCTATGGGTAGTGTTTCTCATGTGGAGAATGGGAAAAAGAAATTAGTTCAGGAAGTTCATCAGCTTGTCCGACTAGGTGTCCGCTTAGTCGATTCAGCAGAGGGTAGCGTATGGGTGCAGAATAGTTTGGAATAATCTTTGGTTTCTGAAGTGAAAGAAAAGTAGAACAAAATCCCAGTTTATTTAAGCTTAAATGGCCAGTCAAAGTTCAGAAGGTTGAGGTTTTCTCTCAAGAGGGAGATGGTGTATTGCGTTGTCAGGGTAGACTTTGTGTGCTATGTGTAGATTGCGTAAGACAGCGGAGTCTTACATAAGCGAATGGTGAGTGCTACTTGATTCACCCAGAGGCCACCAAGATGTACTACAACTTGCAGGAAATCAATTTGTGGAGTCGGATCAAGAGAGATATTGCAGAGTTTGTAGCTAAGTTCTTGACATGTCAGTAGGTTAAGATTGAGCATCAGAATCCTAGGGTACCTATGCAGGAGTTCATTATTCCCACTTTGAAGTGGAAGGAGGTGAACATAGATTTTGTGATGAGCTTTCCTCGTACTCGCCGCCAGCATGATTCGATTTGAATCATTATGGATAGGATGACCAAATCAGCTCACATCTTACCTATTTACACCTATTATTCAACTGAGAAATATGCCAAGCTCTGTGTTAGAGATTTGTTAAGATTGCACGGAGTTCCATTGTCCATCATTTCAGACATGGTACGCAGTTTACCTCTTATTTCTATAAATCATTCCAAAAGGGTCTTGGTACCCAAGTTTACATTAATCCAGCCTTCCACTCTCACACTTCACTTCTGTCTTAAAATTCTATGGCTTAGCAAGACCTCTATACTGAGCCTTAGACCCTGAAATATAGGGGATCAATATAAATATACTAGTATGTAGAAAAATCCAAAACAAAATATGCATTTATAGAAAATATAATTGAGATTGTCAACATAAAACTATTGTCATCTTAAGATAGTTGGAAACACATGGGCAAAGCTAAAACATTAGAAACACATTCAGCAATTCATGACCTTACTCCTTATCTTACTTCGGAGTCAGATGGTATACCCTATAATTTTGCTACCCCACGAGCTATATGGGATATTTTCTTGACTTGGTGGACAATCCCCTAATCTAAGTTTGCAGTAAGTGTTGGAGTTTCTTCTTATTCTACTATGCCCCAGGGTCGCCGCCAGTGTACAATTTCCCTTTCGGGTATCATAAACCTGTGTCGACAAATCACGGTTACGGACAATGAGTCATTTGACTTGTGCCTTCTTCATCTAACCATCTAACTCTCTTAACCTTAGTTTTAGATTATTTAAACCATATCTTGTTTAAAACATTCTTTCTTTCTTAAAAATCTTTGGGCATAATAAAAATAGGGTATTTTCATACCCAAACATGCAAGTTATGTCAAAACATCTCTACTACCCTTATCTCACGTCAAAAGATATTTATTGACCACCCAAAATGATTAAATTATCAAACGAAAGTTCACCATTCAAAATATTCATATTCAACAATTTGTCTCTGAAATACTTTTATCTACGGTGGTCTTTTGTTTCAATCACTTTTACATTACCTCAAAAAAATAATTCAATGTCTACATAAAAGGCTCAAACGTTTAACAATTTCCATAACCCAGTCTCAATATGTGAAATCAATACAATTTCATAGTAAAATAGGGAATTACATATACCATGCTCTCATTTAAGTTCACAATATAAGCATCATGATAGTCATACAAAAACAATTCAAATTGAGGGCTTCATACCATAATTTTCACAACACTTCATCATGATAGTAAAATTTCAAAACAAGTTTATCAATGATCTTGAAATAATTTCGTATATACATATATATCCTTTAAAACAAATTTGAATATCACAAGTCAATGCCCATGGGGTTTAGGATAGTTCTATGTACCTTAGATTACTTAGGACGGAGAGTGGAACCAGAATCTTGTTTACATTCTTGAAATTGTTGACTTCAAAGATGAACTCTTGAACTATGGGGTGGGGGCTAGGTTTTCTTTTGGGATGATAAGAGTAGTTTGTGATGATATTTGCCCTAAACACTCTTTAGTTTAGTGTTATGGCTGAGTTATGATGAGGGAAAAGGACTAAATTGCCTTCCCCAAGGACAGTTATTTTAAAGAATTCACGAACTGGGCACCGATGCCTTACCCTATGTGATGGGTCCAGATTGAATTTGTCCACTTTTTCACTGGCTCTAGCATCAACGCGGTGCCCTGACTTTGCATTGGGCCACTATTTCTAACATTCAAACACATCCCAAACGTCGTCCGAAAAATCTAAACTTTATCGAGACATCCTCCTTACTCTTCTGAACATGAATCAACTTAAAAATCATGTCTCATAGTTGAAAAAATGAATTTATAGGTCACACAAGTTTAGTAGCTTAAAATATGACTAAGTCCATTTGACCCTGAGGAAATTTTCAGGTAATTAATCCTTTAATCATGCTACAACATAAGGTATTAAATCAAGGATACCACGGGATGTTACAGGGCCTTGTCCCAATTTTAAGTAAGATGTTGGCTTTGATAAATTAGAGATTTCGCTAACAGATGTTAGATACTATTGGATATTTATGAAATTTCATTTTGGATTATTCTGTTGGATTATAATATTGACCATTTTTCCATATGTTGAAAATTTCATTTCTTTTTATATTGTTTGAGTGATGTGCATGTTTCCAAAAAGAAAAAGGGTGCTCGGGCCATTATGGTTAGGGATGCTCATCACAGCCAAGCAAAATTTGAAGTTTTGAAGGCGGGATTTTTAAAATGGATGTTTTGGAACTTTTTCTCTTCAAGAAACCTCCCCAATGGATTTAATCACGCTCTAAAATTTTATCAATAAATCCTTATCAGTTATACAATATAAAACTCCCTCTTCACTCTTAAAAACAAGATCAAACTATAGTTTCCTCCAAGCATAAGAAAGCCAGAAATCAATCCTTAAGTCCAAGATTTCCAAGGAACAAATCAAGATTCACGTTCTACACTTTAAACCTTGTAATCTAAGGTACATGGGGTTATCCTAAAATTCACGGGCATGATGAAATTATTTCAATAACATTTACATGTTAAGGAATCGTGAATTTACAAAAGGGTATTGAATTTTTAACTACAATCATGCATTATGATCTTTCTTGTTAACAAAGCTTTGGTCTTGAGGCCTCTCCCCTTAAAATCAA
>NW_025882246.1:31501-44328 GCF_002878395.1 Capsicum annuum
ATTTGTGGTATCTTATAAGGTAGAGAATGCTTCTATTTCTTATTTTTCACGAAATCGTATTTCATGATTAGTACCAATGTAAATCAGGCCTATGATGACCAATTTTACTCATGCCTTAAGTTGTGATATTTACTCATGCACTGGCAGGAAATGCATGGACTTAGTCAACCTGTCTACAAAAACCCAAATAGAATCAAGATGTTGATGCAAAAGAGGTAAACCAGTCACAAATTCCATATTCACCTTTTCCCACTTCCAAATATGTATACCAAACTCTTGCAACTTACCGCCAGGTCTTTGGTGCTCTACCATAACTTGTTGGCACGTTGCACACTTTACCACAAATCCTGTTATATCCTTCTTCATGCCACTCCACCAATAGATTCCCTGCAACTCATGATACATCTTGGTAGCATCGGGATGAATGGAATACCTCACCCCATAAGCCTTAGCAATAATTATCTACCTCAAAACACCAACACATAGAACACACAATATATTCTGACATCTCAACAGACCATCTCCCCCTTGCGAGAAAACCTCTACCTTTTGGTCCTTAACTGACTCCTTCAGTTTGACCAAACTAGCTTCCATGTGTTGCTTCTCTTTCACTTCCAAAACTAAAGAGGATTCAGAACCATTCGGAACCCAAATATTCCCCTCAGTTGAATCAAGCAACCTAATACCCAGTATAGCCAAATGATACACTTCCCGAGCTAGCTTTTTCTTATCCTTCTCCACATGAGCAACACTACCCATAGAAAATATACTATGGGTGTTTGCCACTGCGTTTCCATTGCCTGGATGATACAACACGCTCATATCATAATTTTTTAGCAACTCTAACCATCTCTTCTGACAAAGATTCTACTCCCTCTGAGAAAACACATACTGCAAGCTTTTATGGACTGTAAACACATCAACATGAACACTATATAGATAGTGTCTCCAGATTTTCAAAGCAAAAACCATGGCAGCAAATTTAAGATCATGGGTTGGGTAATTCTTTACATGCAGCTTCAACTGTCCAGAGGCATAAGCTATAGCCTTACCTCTCTGCATCAACACACAACCCAAACTAACTCTTGAGGTACGTCGAGTCTTCAACTCTTGAAAACGTCTCACAGGAATCTGACCATAGGAACTTATCTTTCTTTTGGGTCAACCGGGTCATGGGGAATGAAATTGAAGAGAAACCTTCAACAAAATAGCGGTAGTATCCAGATAGACCCACGAAACTTCTAATATCTAATGGAGAGATTGGTCTAGTCCAATTTCTTACAGCTTCTGTCTTTTGGGGATCAAGCCTAATGCCATCGGCTGAAATAACATAACCCAAAAAGGCTACTGACCTTAGCCAAAATTCACACTTGCTGAATTTGGCAAACAACTAATGATCTCTAAGAGTTTGCAGGACAATTCTAAGATGATCTGTATGGTCATTCTCAGTACAAGGGTAAATAGGGATAGCATCTATGAATACTACGACAAACATAGCAAGATACTGTTTGAACAGTCGATTTATGAGGTCCATAAAAGATGCTGGAAAATTGGTTAGCTCGAAAGACATCACTAGAAATTCAAAGTGACCATAGCGGGTTCGGAAGGCAGTCTATGGAATATCACTTTCCCTCACTTTAAGCTGATGATAGCCGGATTTAAGGTCTATCTTGAAGAAATAACTTGCACCTTACAATTGATTAAATAGGTCATCAATTCTAGGAAGAGGGTACATATTCTTAACTGTGACCTTATTAAGATAATAATAGTCAATACACATACACAACGAACTATCTTTCTTCCATATGAAAAGGACGGGTGCACCCTAAGGAGAAACACTGGGCCGTATGAAACCTTTGTCTAGAAGATCTTTGAGTTGCTATTTCAACTCCTTAAGCTCTGAAGGTGCCATACGGTATGGAGGAATAGAAATATGTTATGTATCAGGAAGAAGGTCAATTATAAATTTTATCTCTCTATCAAGAGGTACCCCTGGTAGAACATCCAGAAAGACATCAGGAAACTCATTCACTATACTGACTGACTGAATAGTCAAAATCTCAGACTTAGTGTCCTTAACTCTAATACATGGTAGATGCAACCTTTGGATATCAACTTTATAGCTTTTATATAGGATATAAAGTGACTCTAGGGAGATATTGAACTTTTGGACCACTCGAAGCCTGGATCGTCAGGAAACTGAAATGTAACCACACGGGTACAAAATTTTATAGATTCATAACAAGAGTGAAGCCAATCCATACCCAGAATTATACCAAAATCCACTATCGCCAACTCTATCAAATTAGCACATATGACTCTATGAAAGAGAGTGACATGACACTTTTCATATACTTGCTTAGCAACAACTGACTCACCTACTAGAGTAGAAACTAGGAACGACTCTAGAATCTTTGTGGGACTTATTTCAAAATTCACATTAACTAATGGACGCATAAGAGAAACTTGACCCAGGGTCCAATAGCATATAAACATCAAAGAAAAAGACATAGAGCATACCAATAACAACATTGGGAGAATTTTCCTGTCCTGATGGGATGGTAAGGCATAGAATTTATTCTGGCACTAACCTTCAGCTGTACTAGATGAAGCGCCCTAAGGAGGGGCTGGACGGGCTAAAGGAGCTGAGGCACTAGTAGCCTAAGTCTGAGGTCGAGTATCTCTGCTCCCCTACCTAGCATACAGATACTCTATAAGTATAAGGCCTATCTTGCCACAACCAAAACAACCCATCTGATCGGCTAAGTACTCACCGTGATGGTCTGTAACACATTTATTACATAGAGGATAACGAGGTCTGTTACTTTCACTATTTTAGGACCTGGACATAGAAGGACTATTCCCCTGCTCCTGCTGTTTCTGAGTGCGGGAGCACTTATTGATGAAGGCACTATCATAGATGAACGATCTTGAAACTAGGGTCGGTTTCCTCTATGGGACCTAGTCTAGCCATGCTAAAACTTCTTCGATCTAGCCCTTTTATTTCTCTTTACTCTATGTCTCTCCCTTATCTTATCTGCCTCAATTTGTTAAGCGTGCATTTTCAGCCTGGACAGATCTATATCCCTATTGAGCATAGCAGTCCTACACTCTTTTAGCACCAAACCAGACTTATCAATCATGAACTTACTCATACTAGATCAAGTGTCAGCTACCAAGTCCGGGGAATACTTGGCTAACTAGTTGAACTTGAGGCAGTACTCCTTAAAAGACATGGAGCCCTATCTCAAGTTCATAAACTCCTCTATCTTTGTTTCTCTCATCTCTAATAGGAATTAATTGTCCAAGAACGCATCCTGGAACACATGCCAAGTAATAGGGGCAACATCTTCCCCTCTATTCTTACTCCATGCAACAACCTAGTCATAAGCAATATGTTTTAGATGATAAGATGCCAGCTCTACACTCTCTTCCTACAAAATATGCATGACTTAGGTGATCTTTCTCACCTCTTCAAGATATAACTACGGGTCCTCACCAGCCTTACACCCATAGAACTATGGCAGATTAATACCCATGAAATCACTGATCCTATGTAATACCCTGTATGTTTCCAAGCTAGGAAATAAATCAATTCTCCTACGAACGAAACCTCATATCCTATGATTCATATTTTAGTAGATGATTTACAATGAGTATCCTAGCAATAAGATAGCTTAAGATGTGTTAAGCATTCTCATATGAGTCACTCAAAGTAAGGCAAGCTAATAGCTTTTGAATCTATCAAGTTTTAGTGTGTGATTCTACAAAAGTGACCTTTGAACAAGGATAAATTGATTTATATATGACGTTTTGTCATATTTAGACCCATAAAATTGTAGAGAATCAAATTATCATTCCAACGATTCTAATTTTATAAAAATCCGACACCCGAGCAAGAAGTTATGACCCTGCAAAGTAGGAGTGCGACACATAAACAATCACACATGGCTACTGGAACAAGTGTGCGACAGGTTGTGTGGCGCATACCCTCAAGTGTTAGATATTATGTGCGACGCACACAATAGCTTATGTGATAGGCTGTGCAGCGTACACCTTATTATGTGCGATGAAGTAACACCCTAAAAAATAGGTCCCGGAGCGTCACACGGTGCTTAAGGCTACGAGTAGCCCAAGCTAACCCTTTGAGCCATTTTCATTCAGTTCAACTCAAATCAACGTGGTTTCCATAAATAACCCTCAAATATCAACTGAGTAATCATCATCCAAGAATAAAAGAATTTTAGAAAGATAACAAAATACGACTTATAGTCAACTCCTAACATCTATACTAGTCTAACAAGTGTCTAAGAAAATCAATAAAACCAGTAAGCCATTGAGACATGCCCTAACTGACTCATACTCAGTTATCAAATGTAAACGATTCCGTGAAACCAAAATCATACATCACATCCTCAAAACATGAGGACTCACCACAACAGAGGATGTAGAACAGCATGCCCGAAGAATCACTATTGAACCTGGAACTGAGCACCTGAACCTACATTCTGAGAAAATGCAGCTCACATCTAAAGATGTGGGTCACTACCATGGAAAGAAACCAAGTATATGGGGGTGTATGCAGTTGTATAAACATCATCATCATAAATATTTATAAGAAATATGCAGGATGTATGAAAGACTCACATAGCCCGAACAAAATCATCATAATCATGAGAGGATGAAACAAGTACAATAACACATGTGAGTCATCATATAATTTGTCAATCACTTTCATTTCATTAAGAATATCAATTCTCATAATGTAAATATCATTTAAATATTTAGAAAAAATAACTTTCGCAGTTCCACTTTCAAATCACTTCACCATTCACCATAGACACAAGGAAACACACACACACTAGGAGATCCTATAACCGACATAAACCATGTGAGCTACATGGAGTCCAACGTAAAACCCACGTTGGGGAGAGCCATCCTATCCTTTCCATCAAAGTAGGACTATCGATATCAAATCCACACAAACTAGTGACCACTATATAAATCAGCCTCAGACTCACTCCATGGGGGAACGTAGTTCTAGGGAATTAAGGTTGCTTTATACCTCCCACTCGGTGCTAAAGATTTCTCCCGGAATTAGCTCAGATTATTTCAAAGAGAATCCATAACTAAACAATTTCAGTAATATATAAATATACATCGGGAGCCATCATGCTTCCCATCTATCAAAATCAACCATGCTGTGGATTTCTTTCACACTCGAGTTCAAAACAACTCCATTAAGACCAAAGGGTCAAATCAATCAAAATATCTCAAATATTCAACATTAACGTGATTATAACACAAACTTTCTAAAAAAACACAATTTCCAATGGGGATTCACGACCCAAATATCAAAATCATGATAAATATCATTCAAGATTCATGTTTTATATCTCCACACATGTCAATTCATCTTTAAAAATCATAAACATCAAGATTTCATAATAATCATCATAAAATATGGGTTCATACTTCACATTCGTAAAAATCAAATAAAAATCATGCCTTTGTAAAGAAAATTACTTTTGGGCACAAAAACGAAAGATAGTTCTTGTTGAAAAATTCCACATACCTTGAATGATGAACTTTAGATCGATACTCATTTTTTAGATGTTAATCGTGCCTTTGAATGATGGTTCTTGGAGTTCTTGAACTAGGAACTTGGAATCTTGAACAAATTTGCAAAATTAATGATGAACTTTTGCGGTTCTTGAAATTGGATGTAGGAGCTTAGGGTTTTCTTTTTGAGGGAATTTGATGAAATATAACATATAATACTTCTAATAGGATTTAATATAGGGTTTGGATGGATTTTGAGTGAGGGAGGATGACCAAACCGCCCCTAAAAATCAAATAATTCTCGAATCTGTCCTTTGGGGGACTATTTTGATAGTCTTAAGTAGATCAACCATAACTTTTTATTGCGATATCCAAATTGGATGAAACTAATTTCATTAGAAAGAGGACTCTCATATCTTTTCTTTTATATATAGTATCTCACCCAGATGATTGTGTACAAGGAGTTATGATCGTTTGAATTTGACCCAATAATTTGCTTTTGATAGGCTGAAGTAGATCGATTATAACTTTTTGTTCCGATAGACAAATTAGATGAAACCAATTTCATTGGAAAGAGGACTTGCAGAGATTTCCATTGATATATAGTAGATCACCTAGATCATTATGTACAAGGAGTTATGATCGTTTAAATTTGGAGCAAAAATATGCCAGGCCTCAGTACTTTTTCCTGCATGTTTTACAGTTTACTACTATTCACGGTTCGATCGGAATATTCATAACTAGTCGCTCGGGTGTCCATTTTGGATGATCCACATATTGTTGGAAAGCCTATTCGATACTCTATGAAATGGTAGGTCATAAATCTAAGACATTCCACACGAAAAATTTATAATTCATTCTAAAATACAGAAACCAACACGTTTACGCACAAAATTTCAACAAAAAATTTCCCGGGGTATTACATATCCCCCCCCCCCCTAGAAACATTCATCTTCAAATGACGCTAGACATGCCAAGATTACATATGGAATAGAGCATACAGCTGAAACCATTCGTTAGACTCATCACCATATCGTTTCTTACTTCGAATACAACATAGAATGCATAAAGTCAAGAAACTACAGCTGAACACATAATAAATGACAGCTGAACTACTGTAACTTTTATCAAAAGTACATGATTTAGGAATGAAAGGTACCTTCGGCTTGATCGATGTTCGTGGAAAATAGGTATGGGTACTTGGATCGCATATCCGCCTCAGCTTCCGAAGTTGCACCCTCAATAGATTGGTTTCACCACAACACCTTGACCAAGGGAACTTCTTTGTTCCTTAATCTTCGGACACTAAAATCAACAATCTCAACAGGAATCACATCAAAAGAAAGTTTTTGTTGAATGTCAACACTCACAGAGGAATCCACTACCACAACATCGCTAATATGTTTTCTAAGCATGGAGACATGGAATATTAGATGAACAGAGGACAACTCGGAAGGAAACTCGACCTCATAAGCTACCTTACCAACACGGCTAAGAATTTTGTAAGGACCAACATAACGAGAACTAAGCTTCCCCTTCTTTCTGAATCTCTTCACCCCCATCATGGGTGAAATTTTCAGATACACTAGGTCACCAACTTCAAACTTAAGGTCTCTTCTTCTAACATCCGCATATGACTTGTGATGACTCTACACAGTTTTTAACCTTTCCCAAATCAACTTAACTTTTTCCATAGCCTCGAATACCGAATCAGGACCACTCATAGCCACTTCACCCACCTCGAACCAACCTATGGGTGATGTACACTTCCTCCCATACAAGGCTTCAAACAGAGCCATGCTAATACTAGAGTGAAAGCTGTTATTATAAGCAAACTCTATCAACGGTAAGTGATCATCCCAACTTCTCTTAAAGTCAAGTGCACAAGCTCTCAACATATCCTCTAAGGTCTGGATGGTCCACTCAGCCTAACCATCGGTCTGCATATGAAAAGCAGAACTCAAAATAACTTGGATACCAAGACCCTTCTAAAAAGCTTTCCAAAATTATGAAGTGAACTGAGTACCCCGATACAAAATGAAAGACAAAGGAACTCCATGCAATCTGACTAGCTCTCGGATATACAATCTAGCATAATCCTCAGCAGTATATGAAGGATGAACAAGCAAGAAATGAGCAGACTTAGTCAACCTATTAACCACAACCCAAATAGAATCATGTTGGCATCGGGAAGGAGGTAAACCAATCACGAAGTCCATATTTATCTCTTCCCACTTCCAGGTTTGAATACTAAACTCTTGCATCATACCACCAGCTCTTTGGTGTTCAACCTTAACCTGTTGGCTTGTTGCACACTTAGCTACAAATGCTGCTATATCTTTCTTCATGCCACTCCACCAATAGATCTCCCGCAAGTCTCGGTATATCTTGGTGGCACCAAGATGAATAGAATATCGCGCCCCGTGCGCTACAGGCATAATTCTCTATCTCAGATCATAAATATTCAGGACACATAATCTACCCTGCAATCTCAACACATTATCTCCCCCTTGGGAGAAAACCTCTACTTTTTGGTCCTTGACTGACTCTTTCAGTCTGACCAAACTAGCATCTAAGTATTGCTTTTCCTTCACTTTCAAAACCAAGGAGGATTTGGAACTAATATGAACCCCTATACTACCTTCAGCAGAGTCAAACAACCTAACCCCTAATCTAGCCAAACGATGTGCATCATGAGCCAACTCTTTCTACCTTCTACCACATGTGAAACACTACCCATAGACACTCTACTTAGGGCATCCCCCACAACATTGGCCTTGCTCGGATGGTACAGTACACTTATATCATAGTCCTTTAAAAATTCTAACCATCGTCTCTGGCTAAGATTCATTTCTCTCTTGGTAAACACATACTGCAGACTCGTATGATCAGTGAAAACATCAACATGAACACCATACAAATACTTTCTCCAGATTTTCAAAGCAAACACAATAGCAGCCAACTCAAGGTCATGGGTGGGGTAATTTTTCTCATAGGGTTTCAACTGTCTAGAAGCATAAGCTATCATCTTACCCTTCTGTATTAATATGCAACCCAAACCAACTCTCGAAGCATCACAGTACACCACAAAACCATTAACACTATCAGGCAAAGTCAAAATAGGGGCTGAAGTGAGTCGAGTCTTCAATTCCTGAAAACTCTTCTCAGAAGATTTAGAGCACAAGAACTTTACTTTCTTTTGGGTCAACCGAGTCATAGGAGATGCTATAGAGGAGAGACCTTTAACAAAACGGAGGTAATATCCAGCTAAACCCAAAAAACTTTGGATATCAGTTGGAGAAATTGGTCTAGGCCAATTTCTAATAGCTTCGGTCTTTTAGGGATCAACTCTAGTACCCTCGGAAGAAATGATATGACCCAAAAAAGCAACTGACCTTAGCCAAAACTCACACTTACTGAACTTGGCAAACAACTTGTGATCTCTAAGGGTTTGCAAGACAGTTCGGAAATGATCAGAATGTTCATCCTCACTATGGGAGTACACCAGTATATCATCAATGAACACTATGACAAACATCCAAATATGGTCTGAACACTCGATTCATAAGGTCCATGAAACTACTAGGGCATTAGTTAACCCGAGAGACATAATAAGAAAATCAAAATGGCCATAACGAGTTCGAAAAGTTATTTTCGGGATGTCACATTCCCTAACTTTGATTTGATGATAGCCGGTACAAAGGTCTATCTTTGAGAAATAACTTGCAACTTGCAATTGGTCAAACAAATCATCTATTCTCAGAAGGGGGTACTTATTTCTTATGGTGACTTTATTCAGTTGGCGGTAATCAATGCATATACGCAAAGAGCCATCTTTATTTCTCACAAACAATCCAGGAGCACCCCAAGGAGAAACACTGGGCCTTATGAAACCCTTATCTAGTAGATCTTTGAGTTGCTCTTTCAACACCTTAAGTTCTACAGGGGCCATACGATAAGGAGAAATAGAACTAGGCTAAGTATCAGGAAAAAGATCAATCCCGAACTCTATCTCTCTATTAGGAGGTATCCCTGGGATCTCATCTGGGAAGACATCAGAAAACTCATTAACGACGATAACAGATTGGAGAGTTGGAGTCTCAGACTTAGTGTCTTCGACTCTTACCAAATGGTAAATACACCCCTTGGAAATAAATTTTCTAGCTTTGACGTAAGAGATAAAATGACTCTTGGGTGACACAGAATTCCCAGACCATCATTATTTCTTCTCGCTCGACGTGGAGGCATATTTTTGAAAGTTAAGAGAATTAATCAATAGCAGAGAGAGACACTTTAAGCACAATAGAATTCTGAAAGAAAGAATCACATTTTTTCCTAAAACGTCTTGTAGCCTCTTGCTCATAGATGTAGCTCACTACACACCGATGATCAAGACTCTACTTAACATGGCTTGTTAGACTCCCTAGGACACCTTAAAACCTTAGGCTCTGATACCAAGGTATGTTATACCCCAACTTAAGAAGGAGTCCCACATCGGCAAAATACAAGAGAGATGCTAGGTATATAAGTGAGAAAGCCTTACTTCCTAGTGACGCATTTTAAAGTCGTGCGGGCTTGGGCCCAAGGTAGAAAATATCACTAGTAGGTTGGGGAGTGGTAGGGATATCTCGGGCCTGTGTGGTTTGGGATGCCCGTCATGGCGAGGGCCTCAGGCCGGGTCTTGATAGTATGGTATCAGAGCCGATCCTGTGATATATCTGTCGATGTGGGCCAAAGTTTAAATTGAGTGTAGGCAAATCCCGGTAAGGCAGGGCAAACCTCAGTCCTAAGTTTAGGAAAATCCCATTCGGTGGGGCAAACCTCAGCGAGGATGTTGAGTTCGTAAGGGAGGGTGTATGTAACACCCCAAGTTAGGAAGGAGTCCCACATCGACAAAACACAAGAGGGATGTTGGGTATATAAGTGAGAAAGCCTTACTCCCTAGTGATGCATTTTAAAGTCGTGTGGGCCTGGGCCCAGAGCGTATAATATCACTAGTGGGTTGGGGAGTGGTAGGTATATCTCGAGCCTATGTATTTTGGGATGCTCGCCACGGACAGGGCCTCGGGCCGTGTCATTACAGATGAGGTGTGCGACGCACACTTATGATTTCAGCCACGAAAAACACAGTTTTTGAGTTATTTGGAGGATAATTAAGTCTTTCAACACTCCTTACATGTCCCAATACTTAACATCACGAAATTTATAGCTTCTAATCATATTACAACCCTATTAACATCTTAAGTTCATTATCCAAGAGCATAAGAAGGAGAAAAACTACTAGAGTTGCATAATCAAGCTTGAAGGTCCAATCTTTCAACAATTTCATCGCCATTAAGGTAAGCATAGTGTTCATCCACAGATCCCTTTCGTTCGTGGAGTTCAAGAATCAATCTTTGATAACAAAATTATGAATGTTTTGTGGTGATATAGTTATATTCGTGTTGTTGTTTGTGGTTTGTGTTATAGAGTGGGAATTTGATGAACTTACAGGAAAATTGTGATCATATAGTTGGAACCCATGAATTTGGGTGGATTAAAGTGGTGTAAGTTTATGAATATACCTATGCCTTAAAGAGTGCATGTAAGGTGTTTGATAAAATACCTAAGATACTATAAATTATGCATTATAGCTAAATTGTGACTAAGTGAAGGATTCATGGTAGGCCTCTATGATTCAATGTCATCTATGTTGATAATGTGTCTTGTCAACACTGTTGGATTACTCATGAACTAGTCTTATGGAATTATACTATGCTTACTTGCAAAATGCACTCATGTACAAGATGTAGAATACCCATGTACTTCATGAAATTCCTCAAGTTATGATATTATGGATTGCGGTTGTGATATGTAATGATCATGATATTGAAATCTATGCAAGTATATACATGTTGTATGAAATTTCCTTCCATGAAATAGATTGTTGAGAACCATGTTTAGTATGAAATCCCTTACTTATGATACTGTGGATTATGGACTCTACTCTTCTGATCAAGTTAGTTATGTGTCTCAGTTTTCTTCCATTGAGTCCTGGGGGTACTTGTACCCAAAAAATATAGTTTTGTGCCTAGAGCCATGTCATGTTTTCATGATACTCTCAGTCGAGCCCTGATCTATAGAAATCAGTCAGTCATGTGACTCAAGAAAACTCAGTAATCTCAGTAGTTTAGTATTCTCAGTAATCTCAATGCTCAGTAACCTCAGTAATCACGGTAAATCTCTATAACTTCAGTACTCGTAATCAATCCTTGGAACTCATTATTTCCGTTCATCATCAGAATCCAGTAAACTCAGTTTTAGCTTCGCTAAACAATACCATTAGTATCAGTTCAGTTAATCAATACCAGTTCAGTAAATTAGTTAAGTTAAGTTATTTAGTTCAACCCAGTTATTCAGTTCAATGTCTTTCAGATGAGAGTAGGATTTAGCACTGAGTGGGCCTAGGGATGGGGGCTCACCCACTAGAATAGGACTGAGATCCCTAGACATAATCCCTAGGTGCCCGAACTACTTTGCCAGTATAGGTAAGAGATGTCACCCATTATATAGGACTAATGTACTCAGGGCTGACCCATTAGCACATTTATATGTATAGGACTTATCCCAGGAGTCACCCACTAGACTAGGACTGAATCCACATTAGAAGTCGTTATTGGTGGGGCAGTACTGACACCCTTCTAGTCAGGGTAGAGATTGGACCCCAGTCAGCTTAGCTTGGGGCATGTCGGTTAGATGAATACATCCTATTATTTTAGTTATAGAATCTGGGCTTTCAGACCTAGTCAACTCAGCTTAGTAGTACAAATTCAGTACTGTTAGATACAGTCAATGGTTATCATTATAAATATACTTCAAGATCACCCATTAGCTAGGACTAATCTCAACTATGGTTAATCAGTATCAGAATCATTAGATTTAAAGATTACCCGCTAGATAGGACTGATCTCAGACTAAGTCAAATAATTCTTATTATTAGTATACTCATAATCACCCGCTAGATAGGACTGATCTCAGATTTAGTTACTCCAAGTAGAATGGAACTCAGATAGTTCCATCAGAACTTAGACTGCCAGATACAGTCGCTCAATATCGGTTATATCAATTAGTCTAATCATTACAATTATATCAGCTATATCAGTTGTCATAGTTTACGTTACCGGTATTCAATTTCTGGACTGCTAGACACAGTCATTCAAACTAGTTCTTTATAATTTGAATTGTCAAAAATAGTCAATAATTTATTCAGTACCTTAGTATCAGTA
>NW_025882247.1:0-1800 GCF_002878395.1 Capsicum annuum
CAAATTGGATCACCGGATCGAACAAAGTAAAATCCACAAGTGAATATGTATTTACTATCGATGTAGGAGTAGTCTCTTGAAAATCATCCAAACAGACTTGTATTGCTCGTTCTATAATGGAATCTGAATTTATCGCATTAGATAAAGCCGGTGAAGAAGCAGAATGTCTCTGGAATTTCTTGGAAGATATTTTGTATTGGGATAAGCCAGTGGCACTAGTATGTATACATTGTGATAGCCAAACGGCAATAGGTAGGGCAGAGAGCATGATGTATAACGGTAAACTCGTAATATAAGACAAAGATATAATACCATTAGAGGACTTCTCTCTACTATAATTATCACTGTAAACTATGTAAAGTCAAAAGATAATGTGTCGGATCCACTTACAAAAGGCCTATCTAGAGAAGGAGTAGAAAAGACATCCAAGGGAATGGGTTTAAGGCCTAGGACAAGTCAGTATGGCGGTAACTCTACCTAGCAGACTGTAGATCCCAAGAGTTAGGTTCAAGGAGATCAAACAAAGTTGTGTCTGACAGGTTCAACATTGTCATTACCCAACCCATTCTCATGATGTAGACAATGTATAGTAAACAAGGATAAGACTTAAGGTGAAAAGTCTTTTAATGATTATCTAAATTTGGTAGATTTGACCAAATAGTTTAATATATAGGATTGAATGTTTATAAATCACCTATGTGTGGATGAAGTGGAAGCTGATTCAAAGAGAATGTTAGTAAATTCCTATTCTCTAAGCTCTCATGAAAACTGGGATGTGTTCATGGCTGAAAAGAACAAAACCGTAAGAACCATAAATGGTAAAAGGCTGGTTGTGTGATATGTGTTGTCTAGGTGTACATTAAAGCTCGACGGTTCAAAGATATCAAATCTACCGATTGGCTGAGTGCGTCCGATGCATGTTCACTACAGAAAGTTCAAAGCGAAATCCACTTATCCAGATGCAGTTAGTCTTTGCTTGATGATCACATGTTTGTCCGTAAAAGTTTTACGAAAAATAGCCATTCCCCATTCATGTGGGGGATTAGTGGGTTCATAGTAATGAAAAGGTGTGAATGGAAAAATAGAGAGTAAAAGGGTGGAGGAAAGGAGACACTAAAAATAGAAAGTGTAATTCAAAAATGGCGTACTGTCATCGTCGTCGCTCACTCGGCTCAGCTTTAAATTCACATTTGGATTTGGATTTATCAAATGATCGATCGATGAGATCTATCTTTTTGGACAAAATTTATTTGAATTTCGAAGAATGCCAAGGAAAAATGCAGTAAAATTTTTCTGCACTGTTTCGGCCTCCGTTTATATATACACGCAGTAACAGTGTTTCAGAACTGATGCATCTATTTAAAACTATTGCACTATTTCAGATTGTTTGCACTATTTCAGATTGTTACTTCTATTACAGAAGATTGCACAGTTTTAGAAAGTTGCAACTCTTCAATAAAAATACACACTGTTTCAGTGAACCAGTGCACTGTTTTTGAAAAATATTGCATTGTTTTAAGTGAATAGACATGCATTTTCAGGAATACTCACACACCTCTATTATGAACCAATGACACCTTTTCAAAGGAGCATCTAGTGGCTATATAAACCTGGTTTCATCCACAGGTTTATGACATAGAAAATACAAAAATTTTTAGATTACAAAACATTATTCTTGTCTTAAAAATACTCTAAGTGTGATCATTCAAACCATGAGTGTATTCGAAGAATCCGCCTATTTGAGGTACCGCTGTAGTCTGATTGAAGGCCATTTTATCCTGGGAGAAAGATTCCATAACC
>NW_025882248.1:0-6779 GCF_002878395.1 Capsicum annuum
CACATTTACTATTCCCAAATATCCCGACCACCATTTTATAGTTTCGAACGTGCTCGATTATATCCAAAACCTATCCATTTTTGGAAATCTTTATATCGTTGGGAATCTTATTCAATAACCTTCGCATGGAACCATCGACGGGCAAATTTCGGTATACATAAAATAAAAAAAAATTAAGTCCATATAAATAAGACCAATACACGTACTTGAATATGCCAATACACGTACTTGAATACGGGGTGTTACACAGATGCCCTAAGTAGAGTGTCCATGGGTAGTTTTTTGCATGTGGTAGAAGGTAAGAAAGAGTTGGCTCGTGATATACATCGTTTGGCTAGATTGGGGGTTAGGTTGTTTGACTCTACTGAAGGTAGTATAGGGGTTCAGAGTAGTTCTGAATCCTCCTTGGTTTCGAAAGTGAAGGAAAAGCAATACTTAGATGCTAGTTTGGTCAGACTGAAGGAGTCAGTCAAGGACCAAAAAGTAGAGGTTTTCTCCCAAGGGGGAGATGCTGTGTTGAGATTGCAGGGTAGATTGTGTGTCCCTAATGTTGATGATTTGAGACAGAGGATTATGGCTGAAGCGCACGGGGTGCAATATTCTATTCATCCTGGTGCCACCAAGATGTATCGAAACTTGCGAGAAATCTATTGGTGGAGTGGTATGAAGAAAGATATAGCAGCATTTATAGCTAAGTGTGCAACATGCCAACAGGTTAAGGTTGAACACCAAATACCTGGTAGTATGATGCAAGAGTTTAGTATTCCCACCTGGAAGTGGGAAGAGATAAATATGGACTTCATGATTGGTTTACCTCCTTCCCGATGCCATCATGATTCCATTTTGTTTGTGGTTGATAGGTTGACTAAGTCTGCTTATTTCTTGCCTGTTCATACTTCATATACTGCTAAGGATTACACTAGATTGTATATCCGAGAGCTAGTCAGACTGCATGGATTTCCCTTGTCTATCATTTCAGATAGGGGTACTCAGTTCACTTCGCAATTTTGGAAAGCTTTTCAGAAGGGTCTTGGTATCCAAGTGCTTTTGAGTTCTGCTTTTCATCCGCAGATCGATGGTCAGGCTGAGCGGACCATCTAGACCTTAGAGGATATGTTGAGAGCCTGTGCACTTAACTTTAAGGAAAGTTGGGATGATCACTTACCGTTGATAGAGTTTGCTTACAATAACAGTTTCCACTCTAGTATTGGCATGGCTCCGTTTGAAGCCTTATATAAGAGGAAGTGTAGATTACCCATAGGTTGGTTCGAGATGGGTAAAGCGGTTGTGAGTAGTCCTAATTTGGTATTTGAGGCTATGGAAAAAGTTAAGTTGATTAGGGAAAGGTTGAAAACTGCACAGAGTCGTCAGAAGTCATATGCGGATGTTAGAAGGAGATACCTTGAGTTTGAAGTTAGTGACCTAGTGTATCTGAAAATTTCACCCATGAGGGGGGTGAAGAGATTCAGAAAAAAGGGGAAGCTTAGTCCTTGTTATGTTGGTCCTTACAAAATTCTTACCTGTGTTGGTAAGGTAGCTTATGAGGTTGAGTTGCCTTTCGAGTTGTCCTCTGTTCATCCAATATTCCATGTCTCCATGCTTAGTAAGCATATTAGCGATGCTGTGGTAGTGGATTCCTCTGTGAGTGCTGACATTCAAAAAAATCTTTGTTTTGATGAGATTCTTGATTTCAGTGTCCGAAGACTAAGGAACAAAGAAGTTCCCTTGGTCAAGGTGTTATGGCGAAACCAATCTGTTGAGGGTGCAACTTGGGAAGCTGAGGCGGATATGCGATCCAAGTACCCATACCTATTTTTCGCAAAATCCGATCAAGTCGAAGGTACCGTTCTTTCCTAAATCATGCACTTTTGATAAAAGTTGTAGCAGTTCAGCTGTCATTTATTATGTGTTCAGCTATAGTTTCTTGAATTTATGCATTCTACGTTGCATTCAGAGTGAGAAATGATGTGGTGATGAGTCTAACGAATAGTTTCATCTATATGCTCTATTCCTTATCTAATCTTGGCATGTCTAGTATCATTCGAGGATGAATGTTTCCAAGGAGGGATGATATAATACCCCGAGAAATTTTTCATTGAAATTTTATGCGTAAACGTGTTGGGTTCTATCTTCTAGAATGAATTATAAATTTTTCGTGCAGAATGTCTTAGATTATGACCACTATTGCGTAGAGTATCAAATAATATGTCCAACGATATGTGGATCATCCAAAACGGACACCCGAGCGACGAGTTATGAACATTTCGATCGAACCATGAATAGTAGTGAACAGTAAAACGTGCAGGAAAAAAGTACTGAGGCCTAGCATATTTTTGCTCCAACTTTAAACTATCATAAATCCTTGTACATAACGATCTGAGTGATCTACTATATATCAACAGAAAGCTCTGCAAGTCCTCTTTCCAATGAAATTAGTTTTATCTAATTTGTCTATCAGAGCAAAAAGTTATGGTCGATCTACTTCAGCCTATCAAAAACAAATTTTTGGGTCAACTTCAAACGATCATAACTCCTCGTACATAATGATCTGGGTGAGATACTATATATCAACGGAAAGATATGAGTGTCCTATTTCTAATGAAATTAGTTTTATCCAATTTGAGTATCGGAGTAAAACGTTATGGTTGATCTACTTCAAACTATCAAAACAGTCCACCAAAGGACAGATTAGAGAATTATTTGATTTTTAGGGGCATTTTGGTCATTTTCCCTTACCTAAAATCCGTCCAAACCCTATATTAAAGCTTATTAGAAGCATTATATGTTATATTTCATCAAATTCCCTCAAAAAGAAAACCCTAAGCTCCTACATCCAACTTCAAGAACCTCCAAAGTTCACCATTAATTCTGCAAATTTATTCAAGATTCCAAGTTCCTAGTTCAAGAACTCTAAGAACCATCATTCAAAGGCACGATTAACATCTCAAAAATGAGTATCGATCTAAAGTTCATCATTCAAGGTATGTGGGGTTTTTCAACAAGAACTCTCTTTCGTTCTTGTGCCCAAAAGTAATTTTCTTTACAAATACATGATTTTTATTTGATTTTTACGAATTTGAAGCATGAACCCATATCTTATGATGATTATTATGAAATCTTGATGTTTATGGTTTTGAAAGATGAATTTACATATATGGAGATATAAAGCATGAATCTTGAACGATATTTATCATGATTTTGATATTTGGATCGTGAATCCTCATTGGAAATTGTGTTTTTTTTTTAGAAAGTGTGTGTTATAAGCACATTGATGTTGAATATTTGAGATATTTTGAATGGTTTGACCTTTTGGTCTTAATTGAGTTGTTTTGAACTCGAGTGTAAAAGAAATCCACAGCGTGGTTGATTTTGATAGATGGGAAGCATGTCCCGATGTATATTTATATATTACTGAAATTTTTTTGTTGTGGATTGTCTTTGAAATGATCTAAGCTAAGTTCAGGAGAAATCTTTAGCACCGAGTGGGAGGTATAAAGCGACTTTACTTCCCTAGAACTACGTACCTTCGTAGGAGTGAGCCTGAAGCTGATTTATATAGTGATCACTAGTTTGTGTGGATTTGATATCGATAGTCCTACTCCGATGTCAAGGATAGGATGGCTCTCCCCAACGTGGTTTGTACGTTAGACTCCATGTAGCTCACATGGTTTATGTCGGTTATAGGATCTCCCAGTGTGTGTGTGTTTCCTTGTGTCTATGGTGAATGGTGAGGTGATTTGAAAGTGGAATTGTGAAAGTTATTCTTTCAAAATATTTAAATGATATGAGAATTGATATTCTTGATGAACTCAAAGTGACTGACAAATTATATGATTACTCACATGTGTTATTGTACTTATTTCATCCTCTCATGATTATGATGATTTTCTTCGGGCTATGTGAGTCTTTCATACATCCTGCATATTTCTTATAAATATTTATGATGATGATGTTTATACAACTGCATACACCCCCATATACTCGGTTCTTTTCTATAGTATTGACCCACATTTTCAGATGTGGGCTGCATTTTCTCGGAATATAGGTTCAGGTGCTCAATTCTAGGTTCGACAGTGATTCTTCAGGCACGCTGTTCTACATCCTCTATTGTGGTGAGTCCTTATGTTCTGAAGACGTGATGTCTGATGTTGGTTTCACGAAATCATTTACATTTGATAACTGAGTATGAGTCAGTTGGGGTATGTCTCAATGGCTCGCTGGTTTTATTGATTTTCTTAGAGGCTTGTCAGACTAGTATAGATGTTGGGAGTTGACTAATAAGTCGTATTTTGTTATCTTTCTGAAATTTTTTTATTCTTGAATGATGATTACTCTGTTGATATTTGAGGGTTATTTATGAAAACCCCATTGATTTGTGTTGAACTGAATAAAAATGGCTCAAAGGGTTAGCTTGGGGCTACTCGTAGCCTCAAGCACCGTGTGATGCTCTGGGACCCATTTTTTAGGGCGTTACACAATATCCTGAGGTAGAATCAAGCTTAATGATTAGGTGTAAAGATGTTGAAAATTTGTGTGATCGATTGAAGTAAAATCTCAAAGACGTTGAACAAGAGAGGGACACTGTGTGAGAAATTGAAAGATAGTGAAGGAAAGTTGATTGCATTGAGGCAAAAACTCAAAAAAGTTAAACTTGAAAGGGAATGTGCTAAGCTCAAATTGAATAGACTTGTTCTACTTCTTCTCATTATTCTAACTGTAAAATGGTTCTTTAATATGGTGTAAGGTGTAGTAGTTAAGTTTGCCTATTGAATAGGCAATTGAATATTGTAATGGTTAGTTTATAGAAATTGTTTTGTTAGTTTGTTGTAGTAGTAGTTTGTAGTAGTTGTTTGTTCAGTTTGTAGTTGGCCTAGTTTGTAGTGGTTGTTTGGTTTGTTTGTAGTAGTTGTTTGAATGAATTGACATATTTTTGTTTGACAATCTCATTGTCAGTTGGCTACTTTGTATCTACTTGTGTAGCTACTGAAGGTATTACCATACAGCCTATTTGTAACCACTGAAGGTTATGATAAAAATGAACTATATTACAAGTGCAAGCAGCTGGATATCATATTAACACAGCTCAAGATTGAGCTAAAAACTGCATATATGATGTAAAGGTGTTCAAAAAAGGCTCAACATTGAGTAGAATAGTTCTACTGCAGCATAACCAAAATCATCAATTACTGTCTACAAAAAATTATTCAAAGCCTAGTAACACAATTTGTTCAAAGACATTATCCCTCATTACAATGCAAATCATTTCTAAATGAACTACTTCTTTGAAGATCCAATTGATGAAGAAGACTTGGCTGCTTCTACTTTTTTTCTCTTATTTGCTTTCATTTGTTGCAATTGTGTGTGCTGGTGACTACATCTTTTCCATTCCACTTTAGGCCACTAGGTTTAAAACCAATATCTATATTGCTTGGTGAAGCACTCCTTAAATTTATACCTCCATAAAGAACACTCTCACTTGATGTACCTAGCTGCAAAATTAGATAAAATTGTAAGACAGTGAACATTGAAAACTTGAATGAAAACATTAGGGCAAATATTATTATAGGTAAATAATGAGACAGAAATAAATACATTGTACACGTGGGTTCCAGTTGCTGGATCAGAGTAAACACCAAAACCAGTTGCAGGCCTTTTGTATCCAGTAGCAGCAGCAAATGAGGTAGCATTGTATAACCTCTTGTTGGTTGGCAAAGGTGGTACTTGACTGGAAGAAACATTTCTTCCACTTTCAAATGGGGTCCCTCTTGTATTGGCTATTTTTCTTAGCAATCCTCTACCACTCCCTCCTTGACCTCTACCAATTCCTCCTTCACATCCCCTATCAGCGCCAAATTGACCACTACCAGAACCACCATCCCTACCCGAATAACCTTTACTTGTACCAGCAACACCTTGACCTCTACCAATTTCTCTTTCACCTTCCCTATCAGCACCAAATTGACCACTACCAGACCCACTATCCCTACCAGAACAATCTTTACCACTACTAGTAGCACCTTTACCTCTACCAGCAGCACCTTGACCTCTACCAGCCATACTTGACACCTTTATTTGAGGTGCTCTTGGCACAACAGCTGTGTCAGCACAAATAGATCTTGATTGACTGGATTGTGTAGTTGCATATGTATGAAAGGTGGAGCTTGACTGTGAATAAATGCAACACAATATTTTTAACATTTTTTAGTAATAATATTAAGCAGGACAAATAATAATAATATTAAGCAGGACAAAAATATTAAGGCAGCAGAACATATATAACTTACTTTTGTTATCTGACTTTGAGTGTAGGTATGTCTTGCCATTGCATTGGTGTCACCACAAATAGAACTTGATTGTGGTGGTTGTGGATTCCATGAAGCTTCAGGCTAACAGCTAGGTTGACTACTACTATTACTGCTCCCCATCCCATTCTAACATACAAACAGAAATATGAAAAGCTAAGAAATATGTTAAATTTACAAACTATTATGAAATTCATTTAAGGCTTACCATTTTGGCACACACAGTCTTGTTATGGCCAACTTGCTTGTACCTTGAACAAGTGATCTTAACACCTTTTTTGAGAGTTTGCCTCACTTTTTTGGCTCATACTTCTTCTTCCTTCTGTTCTTACTAGGTCTGCCTGGCATCTTTCTTGGTTTTGGACGTTCAATTAATAGGTTTTTGGTTTTCGGCCACATTCTCATATTGGTAATTGGTTGAATAAAATGGCAATAAGACTTAAGAAAGGTTTCTTTCTTATACCAGTGTTCTACATG
>NW_025882249.1:0-1251 GCF_002878395.1 Capsicum annuum
GCATTCTCAACTTTCACCCATCCTATAGGCTTTGTTTTGATTACAGCCCACCAATCAGACTTGTCATTACGCAACGAATAAGGAGCATAATACACTTATTTAGCATTTTGTGCTAGAACAAATGGATCGTAAACAGGTTACGGCCTATTGTGCTTCACTTCAATGATGTTATGCTCCTTATGTACTCTTGTGCTTAGATGATGTTATGCTCCTTATGTACTCTTGTGCTTAGATCAAACCACTTACATCAAAAGAGGATAATTTTTTTATTGGGAAACCAGCATACTCCATTTCTAAGATCTAGTGTATGATGCCAAAGTAATCGACATCATCATTACCCTTAATCAAAACACCACTATTATTTGTTTTCCTTGTTCTGGAGTTTTGTTCGGTGGAAAATTTAAATCCATTTACTGTGTAATGGGACATTGCATGAGATTCAACTGGACCGAAAGAAATATCTCTCAAGAGATGATTGTATGCGGCTGCATTTGGTGAGTGGTGTACCTAAAAATATTATACATATATATATGTATATGTTAGTTGAGGAATGTGTAAATGTTTAAATTTTGTAGAAATATTAACAAACTTACAAACCTCATTTTTAAACCATGTTGCGAAGAATTCATACACTTGATTTTCGTAGAATTGAGTCTCACATGAACTGAAGATGCAACACAATTAAGTGACCAACCAAGGGAATGAGTTTCTTGACATACGAAACACAATTAGTTTCTTTAAGGGAATGAGTAAACAAATAAGTGACCAACCAAGCCGCATTCAAAACAAAAAAATCACCTTTAAAGTCCCTACACTTAATCATTTTCCACTAACAAAGTCACCAACCAAACCACATTCTAAACAAAAAATCATCTTTAAATTCCCTACACTTAACCATTTTCAAGTAACAAAGTCACCAACCAAGTCACATTCTAAACAAAAAATAATCTTTAAAGTTGTTACACTTAACCATTTTCAACTAACAAAGTAACCAACCAAGTTACATTCTAAACAAAAAATCACATTTACATTCCCTACACTTAACCATTTTCAACTAATAAAGTCACCAACCAAGTCACATTCTAAACAAAAAAATCATCTTTAAAGCTCCTACACTTAACCATTTTCAACAAACAAAGTCACCAACCAAACCACATTCTAACAAAAAAATCCCCTTTAAAGTCCCTACACTTAATCATTTTCAAGTAACTAAGTCACCAACCAAGTCACATTCTAAACAAAAAAATCATC
>NW_025882250.1:0-3002 GCF_002878395.1 Capsicum annuum
GTGAAGATGTTGTTGACTGCGAACTAATATTGGGTTATTTACATAGAGGGATGGAGAAAATTGCGAAAAACCAAACAATTATACAATATTTACCTTATGTAACACGTTGGGATTATTTAGCTACTATGTTCACTGAAGCAATAACAATAAATGGACCCGAACAATTAGGCAATATTCAATTACCTAAAAGGGCTAGCTATATCATAGTCATTATGTTGGAGTTGAGTCGGATTGCTTCACATTTGTTATGGCTCGGTCCTTTTACGGAGGATATTGGTGTGTAGACCCCTTTCTTATATATTTTTCGAGAAAGAGAATTGATATATGACCTATTCAAAGCTGCTACTTGTATACGAATGATGCATAATATTTTTCGTATTGGAGAAGTGGCTGCCGATCTACCCTATGGCTGGGTAGATAAATTTTTGGATTTTTGCGATTATTTTTTAACAGGGGTTGCTTAGTATCAAAAACTTATTACCCTGAATCCTATTTTTTTAGAATGAGTTGAAGGTATAGGCATTATTGGGCAAAACGGGGCATTAAATTGGGGTTTATCGGGACCAATTCTACAAGCTTCCAAAATAGAATGGGATGTTCATAAAGTTGATCATTATGAGTCTTACGACGAATTTGATTGGCAGGTTCAATGGCAATGAGAAGGGGATTCATTAGCTCGTTATTTAGTACGAATCGGTGAAATGACAGAATCCTTAAAGATTATTCAACAGGCTCTGGAAAGAATTCCAGGAGGGCCTTACAAAAATTTAAAAATTTGACATTTTGACAGATTAAAAGATCCTGAATGGAATGATTTTGAATATCGGTTTATTAGTAAAAAACCCTCTCCAACTTTTGAATTGTCAAAATAAGAACTTTATGTGAGAGTTGAAGCCCCAAAAGGAGAATTGGGAATTTTTATCATAGGAGATTAGAGAGTTTTTCCTTGGAGATGGAAAATTCACCCACCAAGTTCTATCAATTTGCAAATTCTTCCTCAGTTAGTTAAAAGAATGAAATTGACTAATATCATGACAATACTAGGTAGCATAGATATCATTATGGGAAAAGTTGATCGTTGAAATGATAATTGATACAACATAAATAGAGACTATCAATTCTTTTTCCAAATTGGAATCCTTAAAAGAAACCTATGGGATCATATGGATGCTTGTCCCTATTTTGAATCTTGTGTTAGGAATCATAATAGGTGTACTAGTAATTGTTTGGTTAGAAAGAGAAATATCTATGGGAATACAACAATGTATCGGACCTGAATATGCCAGCCCTTTAGGAATTCTTCGAGCTTTAGCAGATGGGACAAAACTACTTTTGAAAGAGAACCTTATTCCATCTACAGGAGATACTCGTTTATTCAATATTGAACCATCCATAGCAGTAATATCTATCTTTCTAAGTTATTCAGTAATTCCTTTTGGAGATCACCTTTTTCTAGCTGATCTTAGTATTGGTGTTTTTTTATGGATTGCCATTTCAAGTATTGCTTCCATTGGACTTCTTATGTCGGGATATGGATCAAATAATAAATATTCCTTTTTAGGTGATTTACGGGCAGCTGGCCAATCAATTAGTTATGAAATACCATTAGATCTATGTGTGTTATCAAAATCTCTACGTGTGATTCGGTGAGACCTAAAATTTCTCAAAATTCTTTTCTTTCTAGAAACTTTAGAAACAAGGATAAAAAGATTTGATTGACTATATATATTTTAATTTTTCTTCAGCATTTGAGTTGATGAACTAAACCAGATAGTTATATGAGTGAAAGAAAATGGCTTCTAAATTTGCAGTAAAAAGGTTGAGTCTCATTTCCTATGTACAAGAATCAAATGGTGAAAAAAGTAAACATACGCAAGAGAGATTGTTTACCCCAAGATTGATGAATTGTCATGATAGCTTGAAGCGGGTTCAAAAGAACAAATGTATCAACTTTATGGGATTTTTACTATCTATTACCATAGATGGATTTCCATAACAAGAGGTTGAAAGCAAAAATGAGTGGATGGTTAGAAAGACCAAGATACACAGAGGATTAGTAATTGAGATTATGGAAGTTATCTAAGAGGATATTTCTGTACATAAAAGGAATTCGAATTTGGGCTTTGCGTTCATAGAAATAATCAAGAAGTACCCCCCATGATTCTAATCCAGAGTATGTTCCTATCCACTTAGTAAGTAAATAACTATCAAGAACGAAGTAATCTTTTACTTTGGTTAAAGAAAGGCCCTTTTTCTGAGAAAGGAGAATAGGAATGAAATAAAATAAATCAAAATAGAAATAAAAGAATCAAATTGCAAAAGCAAAAAGGGGGGATGTCTTTTTTTATTCTTTCTTTCCTATAATTAAATTTTGATTTCAATTTAGAGAGAGAAAATTTTTGTCATGATTCATGAACTAATGGACTCTCTAATTTTTTTCGTAATTGAAAATTCGAAGTTGAAATGTATATAGGATATTGCTATAAAGCACATTTTATTTAATGATAAGGTTATTAATCAACAAATAAAAATTAAAATTCTTAAAAGATGAGATCAATTCAGAATCACTTATTTATTAGTTTTAAATATAGTAGACAGAATTCCATTGGTTTAATTTAGGACCTTAGGATAGATTTTGACTCTATCTGACAAACATATCAAGATAAAGAGTAGGAAAGGGCCCTTAGATTTATTTGTGACCTATAAGGAGCCGTATGAGGTGAAAATCTCACGTACGGTTCTTTAATAGCGATGGGCACAGTGATGTTATCATCGACTATGATTATCTAACAGTTCAAGTACAGTTGATATAGTGGAAGCGCAGTCAAAATATGGTTTTTGGGGGTGGAATTTTTGGCGTCAACCCATCGGGTTTATCATTTTTCTAATTTCTTCTCGAGCCGAGTCTGAAAGATTACCTTTTGATTTACCAAAAGCAAAAGAAGAATTAGTAATAGGGTATCAAACCGTATATTCAGGTATCAAATTTGGTTTATTTTACA
>NW_025882251.1:0-2376 GCF_002878395.1 Capsicum annuum
TGGTGATCACTTAAAAGAATAGTTGGGTGACAAGATGCCTAAGGGTAAGTCAAAAAAATAACCACAAAAATCTCAAGATGAAAATGATAAAAAGGTATCGGTGGAAGTTGATGAAGTGGTGGTAGAAAATGACAGACCACAAAGTGATGTGATGCCTCCATTACAAGTCCCTTCCCCATTCCCTCAATGGCTTTAAAGAAATAAAGAGGGTGAAAAACTCAAGAAATTCATGGCTAAGCTTAGCAACCGCTCTACCAATATCCCATTGCTTAAAGCAATCTAAGAAATCTCGAGATATGTTAAGCTTATGAAGAAGTTGATGTCGAAGAAAAAGCACATTGAAGGTGACACAATTGAAGTCACCCATGGTTGTAGTGCTATCAAGATTAGAAAAATTAAGGAAAAGAATGAAGACTCCGGGGCTTTTACCATCCTTTGCACCATTGAAACACATATGTTCATGCAAGATTTATGCAATCTTGGTGCAAGTACAAACCTAATGATTTTTTCCATCTACAAAAATCTCATAATGGATACTCCAACTCCAACATCTTTGTTATCGTTACTGGAGGACTGGTCTATTAAGAGTTCGGACAGAATTTTGTATGATGGTCTAGTCATGGTGGAAAAATTTATACTTTCAACAGACTTTATGGTTTTGGATTGCGAAATGGAACAAGAAGTTACCATCATTCTTGGTCGACTTTTCTTGGTCATCGGAAGGCCCATTGTTGACTTAGAGTTAGATAAAATGTGGTTTAGAGTTCATGATGACAAGGTCTCTTTTCAAATATGCAAAACATCGAAGAAACCCATGGAGCTTCAAGTGATATAAGTGATTGATGTTGAAATTGAAGAAGAAAAGAAGGGGGAGTTTGAATACCCAACTTGAGAAAGGAGGAAGACGTTGTGCCACAATGTAAACTAAGGCCCTGTGTAGGAGGCAACCTATAAGTTCCATTAAAGTAGCTTGTATCCTTTGCTTTTTCTTTTGTAATGTAGATTTTGTTTTTGAAAATTGAATAACCTATGCATTTGTGGTATTATTGAACGTGTTGGAGGAGCTTGAAAAGAGGAAAGTGTGAAATTTTGCACTGTGAACTCAATAGGGAAAATCTGTCAAATTGTGAAATAAGCTAAATAGGGGAAAACAAGGGTGCAAAAATGCCCTCAGTTATCGCGATCACAGGCCCTATTCCATGATCGCAGTCACCCGCATATCTATGATTGTGGGAATTTGACTATAATTTTGCTCATCTTAGACATATAGCCTTCTGATCCCCCCATTTCTCTCACACTCCCTTTTAAAATTTACTCTTTAATTGGACCCATTTCTGGCCAAGATTGTGAACTCTCCAAAAGTATCTTTGCATACCTCTTGCATCACATACCCAGTATATGTCATGAATCTATGCTTTGATTGTTGAAAATAGGCCATAGAATGCATGTTGTAAATAGGGCTTGAATCTTTGATTTTCATGCTTAATTGTTTCATAAATTGTGCTTGTGTGGTGTTTAGGCACTAGATTATGGTTACACATAAACGAGGAAGTCTTCAATACCTAAATTGTGTGTGAAAATAGAGACAAATGAAAAATGCACGCCAAGTGCTCGATATAATGCCCAATTGAATGCTCACTAATGGTTTTACATTTTAAAGGCGTAATCGAGTACCGAGTAGGCTTGTTCTGCGTTGTTAATGTGGATTCTTATTATTGAACATGCTTCTGGCCTTAAATTTGAAAATTATGAGCATGTAAAATTAGTTTGAAATTGGTCTCAGTTATCTCAATCACAGTGATCAGTACCACGATCGCGGCTCCATGGCCTGCAATTGCAGTAACTGGGTATGATTTTCTCCTTTTCACAAAAAATCCTGCAATTCAAATTTTTTCATAAACACTACCTAGAAACTATCTAATGGGCTTTGGTGAGCAACATAGCATACCTTGTGCATAAAAATGTCAATAATGGTTTTTTGTGTTGTATTTTTCTTTTAAGGATAATCTCATGGACAAATATAACCAGATCCTATTCATGGCATTCGAGTGCCACACTCACTACTATGGTGATCTTTTGAAAAGAAAGCTACTCCTAGAGAAAGAATATGTTTGGATAATGTGTCGAAAAAGCTCCCAACATTTCATAGCAGGCTTGAGGCTACAGGTTAGCAATGTTTTGCCCCAGAACCGTGCAAGGCAAATGAGCAATGGGTCTATGAATTCTACGCTAACCTGAGCGTAGTGTCTTTCTCGGACCCATCCAATATGACTATCAAGATTCAGGGAAAAATAGTCAACTTTGAGGTGGAGCAGATTAATAACATTTACGGCCTCCCAAATGCAAACATGGGTGATTTATAAGAAAAGAGGTATG
>NW_025882252.1:0-1646 GCF_002878395.1 Capsicum annuum
GAGATACATAATGCATATACTAGACCAAAGGAAGATATATAATTTAAATTATGTATCTAAAAATTTATGAATTTCTGAATGTGTCAGACTGTTTTTTTTTTTTTTAAAAAAAAACTTAAGTAGTTAATAAAAGGTGTAAGAATTTTATGTAATTTAGTAAAGATACGTTGTGGTGTTATGTAATTTATCATACAAAATATATACTCTCTTCGCTTAAAATAGTTGTAATATTTTGCTTCTTGAGTGTCAATTTGACTAATTTTAGATATGAATTAAATGAAATCGAATAGATTTTGTAAAATTAAAATTTAGATATTCAAATACCATGCGAAAAGAAAGAAAAAAAAGAAGTTTGTATAATGAAGAAAGATGAAGAAACGATGGACAATTTGGCTTTCAAAAAAAAAGACACCTAAATGACATGAATTAAAAATCCAAAATACCCTTATTATGATTTTTATTTACTGGTAAGCACATATGTCTACTCTAACGTTTATTATTGGGCATAACAAATATTATTTAAAAATAAAATAAAATTTTTACAAATCACAATAATTAACAATATAAAACTAGTAGATACATATAAGAAGTTTGATTGACGATTCAAATGACAAATTCACATAAATTAGAAATTGTTGCAGAGGAGTCACATATATTATTTGAAAATTATATAGAATGTACTATAAATTATAATAATTAAAACATAAAATATCAAAAATATATATTAAAAATTTAATTTACTCTCAAAATTTTATCTGTATCACATAAAATGGTACAAAAAAATAACTTATATTGTGTTCGTGCTTGTACGGACTGTTGTGTCTAGTTAAACTATATAAACGGCAGGCAAATCGTAGCTAAACTCTAAAAATGCATATTGCATAGGAACGATGGAATTAAAAGATGGAATTTAAATGACTTTAACACTGTCAGATTAGAAAGTGTTTGATTAATTATATGCATCTCCCATATATTTTATTTTTAGCTTTTACCCCTATTATCGTACAAAATTTGTAAATTTGTTGGTCTGACTATTTCGCTTGTATATTCTGTCACTTTTATATGTGTTGAGATATAGTAATTATTCTTAATCCCTGATATATCTCGTTTATGCAAAACATTAATATAATAGTCAAATACCTTAAAGAGAAAAACAAAAAATGATTTGATGATTAGAAGAAAACAAGTGAATATCTTTCTGTCTCTTTTCAAAAATAATCCCAACACAGTTCTTAAATTACTTTTTTTTTGTTTGTTTATTCATTTCATTTCATTTCCTGAGGTTATAGGTTCTTGTGACATGCATTATATTGTGTCCATTCAGAGGAGAAAAAAGTTAGAAATGTGGGGGGAGACATCCTTTCGGCAAATCTTTACTAGTTTAGTTGGCAAAGGAAATTAAAGCAGTATTGATTATTTTGAATACAATATAAATTAGGAGAATATCATCACATCACTTTGAATTCATGCATGTTCAAACTATGTTAACTTACAACTTGGGTTCAGAACCTCGGTATGAAAAAAATTCTGTTTGTAGACTTTTTAGGTACCTAGGGAATAGTCTTTTTGACTTTTTTTAATAGCTTTTGTTTTTTGCATTAATGTAAAGATGTAAAGTTGTTTCTTTCGTTCTATAAATAAAGAAA
>NW_025882253.1:0-1812 GCF_002878395.1 Capsicum annuum
ATATGAAAATATATGTATTAATGAAGATAGTAGTAGAAGGGTATTACAGTAGATATTATACGCGTATGATAGATACAGGAGCAGAAGCTAATTTATGTAGATATAATTGTTTACCAAAAAGTAAATAGGATAAATTAAAGACACCAATAATAGTTAAAGGATTTAATAACGAAGGAAGCTTAATTACCTATGAAGTTAAGAATGTAAAAACACAAGTATGGGATAAAATATTAACAATAGAAGAAATCTATAATTATGAGCTAACATCAAAAGATACTTTTAGAAATGTGTTTTTAGATAAATTATACCCACATATAATAACTAGAACGGATTGGTGGTTTACAACACCATGTAAACAGAAAGTAAGAGCAAAAAGAGTTACTAATAAAATAAGAAAGAAAACTGATTGGATAGAAGGAAGTGAAAAAATTACACAAAAATTAAAAAATATAAAAAATACTGAAGATACAATAGAATTGGTCGTATTTTCAATAAATAAAAAAGAAATAACTATATTTTCAATATGTAAGATATAAATAATTAAGAAAAAATTAAAACAATTATATAGTGAAGATCCATTAAAAGGATGGGAAAACATAAAACCACTATAAAAATTGAATTAATAGATAAAAATAGCATAATAACTCAAAAACCATTAACATATAATTTTAACGATTTAAAAGAATTTAAAATGCACATAGAAGAATTATTAGAAAAACAATACATACAAAAAAGTAATAGTAAACATAATAGTCCAGCATTTATAGTAAATAAACATAGTAAACAAAAAAGAGAAAAAAGTTAGAGTGGTTATTGATTATTGAAATTTAAATGCAAAAACCATGACATATAATTGCCCAATACCAAATAAGATATTAAAAATAAGACAACTACAAGGATATAACTACTTTAGTAAATTTGATTGTAAATCAGGATTTTACCATTTAAAGTTAGAAGAAGAATCTAAGGAATTAACCGCATTTACGGTACCACAAGGATTTTATGAATGGAATGTACTTCCATTTGGGTATAAAAATGCACCAGGTAGATATCAACATTTTATGGATAGTTATTTTAAACAATTGCCTAATTGTATAGTATATATAGATGATATACTATTATATACAAAGACCAAAGAAGAACATTTAAAATTATTAGAACAATTTACTGATATAATAGAAAATTTGAGAATAAGTTTAAGTGAAAAGAAAGCTGAAATTATGAAAAATCAGATAGAATTTTTAGGAATACAAATAGATAAAAGTGGAGTAAAAATGCAACAACATATAGTACAAAAAATAATAAATTCAAAAGAAGAATTAGATACAAAAAAAAATTACAATCATTTTTAGGATTAGTAAACCAAGTAAGAGACTATATACCAAAATTAGCAGAAAATCTAAAGCCCTTACAGAAAAATTAAAAAAGGATGTAGAATATAATTATAATGAAGAAGATAAAAAACAAGTTCAGAAAATAAAAATACTTTGTAAAGAATTACCAAAATTACAATTTCTAGATGAAAAAAGAAAATTTATATATATGTAGAAGCAGATGCTAGTGAATGTAGTTATGGAGGAGTACTTAAATATAGATATGAAGAAAAATTAGTAAACCATTGTAGATACTACTCAGGTATGTTGAATGAAACAGAAATAAAATGGGAAATAAATAGAAAAGAATTATGCTTATTATATAAATGTTTATAAGCATTTGAGCCATATATTGTATATAACAAGTTTATTGTACGAACAGATAATACACAGGTACGTTGGTGGCTAACAAAGAAAATACAAAATTCAGTTACAACAA
>NW_025882254.1:0-765 GCF_002878395.1 Capsicum annuum
TTATATATTTGTTTTTGTATTTTGTGAGGGCAGAATAACATGGGTGAGGGTACACAGTAGGATAAAAATAAAAATGGGTAAAACGACATCGGGGAGAGACGAAATTAGGTCCCAGTATAACCTGCCATTCAATGTCTCCTCTACGTTATTTGTTTCAATAAGAGAAAAGGGAGAATCTTCGTAGGCTGACAAATCTCCTTCACCATGAATAACTACTTCTTGCCTGTCATGCTCAAACTTAAATCATTTGGTGCAGTGTAGATGCAACCGCCTAGGCCTTGTGGATCCACGGGCTTCCCAATAATAGATTGTAAGAGGAGTCTACATTCAATACTTGAAACTCTATGTCAAACTCAACAGGCCCTATGGTCAACATTAGTTCTATTTCGCTAATGGAATTTGATTTTGCACCATCGAAAGCCCTAACACATACGTTGTTGGGACTGATCCTGTCAGCACCAATATTCAACTTTTGCAAAGTAGAAATAGGGCAAATATTTGCACCTGAACCACCATCAGTCATAACATGAGTGACGTAGAAATCTTCACACTTCACTGTAATGTAAAGGCCCCGGTTATGCCCTGTACCTTCAATAGGAAATTCATCGTCAGAAAAGCTGATTCGATTGACCTCAAAGATTTTTCCAACCATTTTCTCAAGTTGGTTGATTGTAATCTCCCTTGGAGCATATGCTTTATTTAATACCTTCAGTAAAACATCACGATGCTCCTTGGAGTGCAACAACAAAGATAAAAGGGAAATTA
>NW_025882254.1:865-2574 GCF_002878395.1 Capsicum annuum
ATACTCTGGCAATTTCATTTTTTTCAAAAATTCTTCGGCTTCTTCTTTGGTGATAGGCTTTTGATAGATGACGATCCACTCACCATTGGCATGGACTTTCTTAAGCTTTCAGGCACGAAGCATCTTCCTGAACTAGTCAAACCCCCTACCTCATCTATATCTTCCACAATTTCTTTCCCATGATAGGTCATCACAGTCCACCCATAATTCCAGGGAACCTTTTTCATATCAACTATCGGAGGTTGGGTCACCGGTTTGAGGACAATAGGCGCTGCCAGTGCTCCTTTCACCATCAAGATGGGCTGACTCAGAGCTCCCACCACTGTCAACTTAGTTTTATCCTGAATTAAATCAACATACCTTCTAGCGCCCTGTACTGTGATCAGGGGTTTCTTTGTGCTTTCTTGAGCTTTATCTTCTGTCATTCCTTCCTGGCTCAATGATATTGCTTTTAAAGACTGTGCTACATTCACCGATTTCTCCTTAATGGTCTGTATCTTGACAATAGGCTTATAACCCCTCAAAGACTCTTTCCCATCATATATTAATTCTAATATATTGGCTTTAGCATGGGTTGGCAGCGGATTCTGGTTAATGTTTGGACCCTCCGGGGTCTAGACCAGCATCTGATTTGTGTCAATTAAATCTTGGATAGCTCTCTTTAAATTCCAGCATTTCTTGATATCATGGCCTGGCATATCAGAACAGTACTCACACCTTAAAGAATAATCGAGATTCCTCGGCGGTGGATTTAAAAGCCTTCCTTGAATTGGGCTTAAAACCTTCAACTTTCTCAACTTATCAAACAAGCTAGAATATGACTCCCCAAGAGGTGTGAATTGATTTTTGACTGCCTTCTCCTTCTTATACTCAGGCCTAGGCTGAAAACTGGGTCTGGAGGGGTTTTGGTAATTTGGTGGAGCGAATGGGCAATTTTGTGGAGCTTGCGCGTGCCACTGCGGGTAAGAAGGGGTTTGAGCATATGGATGTGCGCTATATACTGGGTACAGGGGTGGTGGAATGGAATATAAAGGGTTTTATGAAGGGTAGTAATGGTGGGGAGGAATATATGGAGCTTGGGATTGGGGATAGGGGGAGGTTGTCTTTTGGGATAGGAATGGGTTATCGCCACGTCCTCTTTCTTTTTTTAACCTCCAAATGCGCCAGATCCACCTTGAATCGCTTGTGTGGTGGCTTTTAATGTGGCAAAACTCACTATTCAGCCGGTCTTAATTCCGTCCTCTATCATCTCTCCCATTTTGAGGACTTCCATGAAAGACTTTCCTATTGCCGAAAGTAAATGTTGAAAATAGGTCTCATCCTGTGCCTGAATGAAAACTTCTACCAACTTACTTTCTTTCATTGGAGGCTTTACCCTGGCGGCCTGTTCATGCCACCTTATCGCGTATTCCCTAAAACCTTCAGTGCTCTTTTTCTTTATGTTGACCAAGGATTTTTCATTCAGAATCAGGTCGATGTTATACTGAAAATATTGAACAAATTCAGAAGCCAAATCATCCCAGCTGTTCCATTTATCGATGTCTCGATCGATAAACCATTCTGAGGCCAGATCAGAAAGACTCTCGCCAAAGAAGGCCATGAGCAGTTCTTCCTTTCCTCCTGCAGCCCTCAACTGGTTGCAATAACGTCTCAAGTGTGCAACGGGATCACCATGTCCTGCATACTTCTCAAACTTAGGCATCTTAAAA
>NW_025882255.1:0-1040 GCF_002878395.1 Capsicum annuum
GACCTATCATGATACTATCGAGGAATTGACAATTGGATGCTAAAGTAACAATAACAGTGAATCAAAACAACTAATTTATATTCATCTTTTATCAAATTTTTGATTCCTGCCCCGGATCCATTCTCAACCAATGGTTAACAAATTCTTCGATTATCAAATCACTTTTCAAAGTCTGAAACCAACATCAAACACATACACCCAGCAAAGATTCAAACATATTAAGAACATGAGTCATTCATACCCATAACAACAATTGACATTGCTCAAAATATTCAAAACCACACCACAAAATCATGACATGCCCACATTTGAGATAATAAAGGAGTAGAGTTAAGGGATGGACCTTTGAAAAACCAATTTCGTTGATAATAATGTTTAGAAAGCCCAAACTTGGAATCCCGAATAAAGCACCTCGACAACGAACCAAACTCCAACTTAATATCAAGAAATAATGATCCAGACAGATTCAAAACCAGTGGGAAAACTCTTGATATGAAACACAAATCACAAACGTTGACACAATTTGATCACGAAAACCCCGAGGACCGATATCAACAACAGTTGTGAAAATAGACGAACTCAAAACCCCAACAACACGATAGAAAACCAAAAACCAATGTAGCCCGAGTTCTGGTGAGCTCAGACGGCGGTAGAAAATGACGAATCAAGATGGATTCCGACGAATCTTAGTGTTTTCCGACCGAATTTGCTTAGAAATCAACAGAAACAAAGAGATTTAGGGATTTTAAGCCTGAATCGATCAAAAGACGAACTATAAACTAATTTTGGCGAAAAGTTCATCGAAAAAACTCGAGAAGACAGTTAGATCTCTCGCTGGTTCTCTATTCTAACCGCCCTTCTTCTGGTATCAGTCCACTTTTTGATCTTTTTCTCGCTATTTTGGCTTTGTCCGTCTTGCTCTCTCTAATTTTTGTGTGTGTGTGCGCGCGATTTTTGTGTGTTTTGAGAGTGAGGATCTGTGAGGTATTCTGAATATGGCATCTCTATGTGTATTCTTTTGTGTATATTGTGTAAAATCG
>NW_025882256.1:0-1259 GCF_002878395.1 Capsicum annuum
CACTTTTTATCCAATCAGCTAAAAGCTCAAGTGTGTGTAATACACATACGATGATGTGGCAAAAAGGGTTAATTGAAAGCTGACATGTGGCATTGTGGGTCCAATAATTATTAAAAATTAATTATAAACTTTTTTTAAAAATAAAAATAAAATGGGTTCCCTTCAACATCCTGCCCAACCCCACCCCACCTGCTCTTTCATCATTTCTCCATTTTCCTTGCCATCTTCTTCTCCATCTTCTATTTTTTTTAATATCTGATTTGAGAATCAATAATCAAAAGAAAAAGAAAAGAACGTTTTCCACTACCTCCCCTCCCCCCACGCACGCGACCCCCGCCCCCTCTTATCATCTTCTACTTCATTTCTATAAAAAAAAATTCAACATTTTTTTAGAATTCTTATTTCATTAGCAATCTAATTCATATTTATTGTTATTTTTCTACTTCTTGTGTTGTGGGTTCCTTAGAATTTAAATTATTTAATAATATCAAGTTAGCCGAAAAAAATGGAGTTTCGTCGGAATCAAATTTACTCCGCAAAAATAAGAGAAATGTATTAATATGCTAAAGTTCATCACTTCCAATGCTTTTATTTTTATTTTTTTAATTGAAAATTGTTAATTGTATTAACAAGATTGTTAAGAATTTAAGAAGAAAAAAATAGAGATGAAGAAGATGGTCGGGGGCTAGTGGGGGGGAGGGGGCGAAGGAGGGCTTCTTTTTCTTTTCTTTTTAATTAAAATTTGTTAGCATTTTAGAGGTCTGATAGGTACAGGTCTTAGTTGAGGGTTCTAAGTGAATTCTCGGACAAATTTAGGTGTCTGGCGATAACATAAGCCAAGTATTTTCTTACAATAAGAGAGATATGTGAATTATAGTTTCACCTATAATTTGCTTACTCATTAGAAGATATATGCATAGAAATGGAGGATTATATCTTTTATGAAATAGAAGTTTTCCCATATCAATTACTATTTATATTAAATAAATAAAAAGATGTATAACATATAATAACACAGAGATTTTTCTTCTTTCCATCGTGATCAATTAATCTATAGTAAACTCTTCTTTTTGTGGTTCCAATATTTGTTCATATATATAATTTTTCTTCACTACTAATTTAAACATACTTCGTATATGTGTGCACTTAATGTATAATGTACTTCAATTTTATCTTAAACACATATTACACACATTTGAAGTTTAGCCCTAACGTATATATGTTTTTAATGCAAGTCTAATGAACTATATATACTTTTT
>NW_025882257.1:0-1652 GCF_002878395.1 Capsicum annuum
CAAGTGTTTATATACTTCTCCCTGTCCATAGTCAGTCATATTGTTATACCATATCCGCAATAGCTTTGGAACTTTATCCAACACCATGAAATGGGGTACTTCATCATCCCTCGGCCTCTTGTCACTCCTTCCAACTGAGTTCATATTGCCCTATAGGATAATGATGGCAAATAAGAATTCTATTTTAAACCTCCTAAAGCAGGATAAAAATAATTTTCGAAAGAAGTTGACGAAACGACATGGAATAAGATTTCAAAATGAGCATGAGAAAATAATAACTGACAAAACAGGAAGTATCCAAGTCTTCTAAAACATCCTAGAGTAGAGATAATAATTTGATGACGTTTGAACCAGACAGATCAGAAATAATTAAATTATTAAAATAAAATAGTGGACCAAATTATTTTAAAAAAATGTTTGACAAAAATGGGCTCTATGATATTCCTGAGAAAGATTTTAAAACCAAAGAAAATGGACATAACGAGACCACGACGTTAAAACGACTTAATCTTTACAAAAAAAAAGTTCTATGTAAAATTCTTATATAAATCCTTAAAATTTTTTATTTAACCCCTTTTTCAGATCAATTAATTCACTTAAAAGCCAGTCAACATTCGATATGGCGTTTCCTATAATGCAACAAGTAGCACATAAAATGTAAATGATGGTCTCAAAAGGTGACACCTGACCTAGATGGACCCGACCCCAGGGTCGAGCCCCATTAAGTCAAAAATACACATGATACAAATAAAACGCAGTCTATTAGGGATAGCCATATCTAAGTTCTAGTTATGTTAGGTTTAACCTGGTGGAGTTAGGTATCTAGACTGTCAATGAAATGAGCGGACAACTCGAGTCGGCAAGGGACAGCTTTACCGGTAGTAGGGCTTTCCGGCCTCACTGTTGGTCCCTTTCCGTCCTAAATCATGGGTGACTACAGAATCCTTCCCAGGAGCGTTGCCGCATCTCTGGTATCTCAAGCTCGGGAGCGTATACCGCATCTCCGAATATACAATATCTCAGAAGACCCAGATGGGTGCGCGAGAGAAGACAGTTTATATTGCAATTCAAATAATATCAAAGCGATAAACATGTAGGCAAAGAACACATTTAGGCCAACAATATACAATATCAAAACTAAATAAAGTCAATTAAGTCAATATAAAAGCTCGAATTCTAGTTATATCCCCAGCAGAGTCGCCATCTGTCACACCCCTGTTTTTCACCGCATCCGACACCGCTAGGGAGTTGGTTTTAGCGAAAATGGGTTTTTCCAATTAAAGTGACGTTTTGAAAAGGGATTAATTTATTTACAGAGTCGCCACTCGGAATTGAGTTTGGGTGTTCCAAGTCACCTTATTGAATCCCTATACAAAAGAAAATGACTCTTTATTTTTATTTTTTGGTCTGCGAACTAGAAATCCGGATAAGAAATTCTATTGACCGAGGGGAAGGTGTTAGGCACCCCTCGAGTCCCGTGGTTCTAGCGCGGTCGCTTTAATGACTTATGTCTGGCTTAAATTAATCTTTTGGATATATAATATTTGTTGGCCTAAAAGTGACTTCTATCTCGCTTTTAATTTATTTTAAATTATTCAATTATATTAATGCATGGCTTGCCAGTAGCAGTACTTTCCGGTCATACCACAAGT
>NW_025882258.1:0-2891 GCF_002878395.1 Capsicum annuum
ATACATTCAGTCAGGAGAATACCCAACACATGCCACCAGTGATCAGAAGAGGACTATTAGGCGTTTGGCTAGTGGATTTTTCTTAAGTGAGGGAATCTTATATAAGAGAACCCCAGATTTGGGACTTTTGAGGTATGTAGATGCAAGAGAAGCCTCGACGATCATGGTTGAAATACACTCTGGAGTATGCGGGTCGCATATGAATGGTTATGTCTTGTCAAAGAAGATACTTCAAGCAGGTTATAATTGGCTTACAATGAAGCAGGATTCTATTCATTTTGTTCAGAAATGTCATCAATTTCAGGTACAAGGTGATCTAATACATTCTCCTTCCGTTGAATTGCACGCAATGTCTGCTCCATGGCCTTTCGTAGATTGAGGGATGGACGTGATCGGGCCGATTGAGCCAAAAGCGTTAAATGGGCATAGATTCATTTTGGTGGCCATTGATTACTTCACAAAATAGGTAGAAGCAGTAACTTTCAAGTCAGTGACAAAGAAGGCGGTAGTAGATTTTGTTCATGCCAACATTATTTGTAGGTTTGGAATTTCGAAGATGATCATTATAGACAATGCTGCCAATCTTAATAGTCATTTGATACAAGAAGTATGTCAATAGTTTCAGATCGCATATCAAAATTCCACTCAATATCGTCCGAAGGCTAATGGCACTGTGGAAGCCGCCAATAAGAATATCAAGAAGATACTACAGAAAATGATACAAGGGTCTAGACAGTGGTATGAAAAGTTACTTTTTGCATTGCTAGGTTATCGCACTACTGTTCGTACTTCAACAGGGGCAACTGTGTATTTATTGGTGTATGGGACAAAAGTAGTCATCCTTATAGAAGTTGAAATTCCCTCTCTTCGAGTCATTGTGGAAGCAGAGATTGATGATAATGAGTGGATCAAAACCCAATTGGAATAGTTGAGCTTGATTGATGAAAAAAGGCTGACGTCGGTATGTCATGGCCAATTGTATCAGAGAAGAATAGCTTGAGCGTATAACAAAGAGGTACGCCCCAGGCATTTTGAAGTTGGTCAGTTGGTATTGAAGCGCATCCTTCCTCATCAGGTTGAAGCTAAAGGCAAGTTCTCCCCAAATTGACAAGTTCCCTTCATTGTGAAGAAAGTGTTGGCCAATGGAGCCTTATATTTGACAGATATTAAAGGTAAAATGGCAAAAATGGCTATCAATGCTGATGCGGTCAAAAGATATTATGTATAAAATTTTATGCTTTGTTGATTTTATTGCATGTTTAGTACTTGCACTTTTGAAGATTGATATGATGAAGACATTTTATTCTTCTATCCAAATATCGTGTCATCCTTTGTTTACCCGTTTGAGCTTAGTTTTATTTTTCTTTCATATCCCTCTTTTGGAATCAAAATAGAGTCAAAGATAAATGTCAAGAAAATAAGAATAAAAGAAAGTGTTAGAAAATAAAAGAAAAAAAAGAAGAAAAAAAATTAAAATTAAATCAAAACAAAGTACAAGCTGATGGAACTACGTGCGACCTGATTCTCCTTTCTCGGGGGTGAGATACGTAGGCTGCCCTATTCAGGGCTCGGTCCAACCAAATAAATATTTTTAAAATCACCCAGTCAACAAAACTGGGGCATGAGTTAATGTGTTGTTTGAGTCGATTACAAAAATTATAAATTCCACCCCCACTTCAAGTGTCATTTGAGCCTCTTGCCATCCTTTTCTAACCTTATCCAAAAGCCAAGTTACAACCAAAGAAATTCCTTCAGATCAATCTTTGATAATGTTAAGGCTAAGCATGCAATGGATAAGGGACAGAGAGTCTTACTGGTGAAAACCCTCACGGGAACCATAAGGCGATGGAGAGTTGAGAGAAATAAAAAAGAGAGATTTTTATTGGTGAAAACCCTTATAGGCACCGTAAGGCGATGGAGAGTTCGAGAGAAAAATGAAAAGAAAAGAGATTTATTGGCGAAAGTCTTTTAAGATGTCGTCAATTGAATGAGATATATGAGTCCAATGGATTTGAAGAAGTGGCTCAGCGGCAAAGGCATGAACTCAACAGCAAATGGGAAGTTTGGATAGGAAGATCAGACAGCTTAATCCAAAATGCATATCGTGCTCGTTGGAGTTGGTTGCCGTATTCAGATAAGTTTTCTTTTTGAATAAGGGACATTGCCCTTTTCTTTCATTTACGTATTCATACTTTGTCTTTTTATGTCATTTATCAAAATAAAAGTCACCATCATTTTTTACATTTTAAGTCAAGTCTGTGTTAAAACAAATGAGAAAGAATTTCAAAACTTGCTACCAGTCTTTCCAATTGTATGAGGAAAAGCCAAGGACCAGCACGTGAGAGAAACATGATCATAATTCAAAACAAGGCAAAGGTAGTCTATCAACTGACTGGTTTCTAGATTCATGGGAGTATCAGTTGTCAAAAGGTGCATCTCAGAGGTATGGTAAAATAGAAGCTTGATAGTTGAGTCAAAGGCATTCCCCCATCTGGTCTGAGTCAATGATGCGACAAGATAGGGGCAAGTGTTAGCAATTTGAAACAAAGATGAAAGGACCAACTACTGGAGCAGATGCCTGGAAAGCCAAGTGCTGCAAGCCACCACTAAGTCAACTGAATAATTTTTCTTTCTTTGATGAAACAGGGGTAAAGTTTTTGTTCAGTAAATTCAGCTATCATTCGGAAAGAATATCTTGGGATTTTACTTTCTGTTCAGGACCCTCCTGGAAAATGGTACTTTACTTTCTGTTCTGGACCCTACTGGAAAATGGGACTTTACTTTCTGTTCAGGACCCTCCTGAAAAATGGGACTTTAGTTTTTGTTTAGGACCCTCATAAAAAATGGGATTTTAATTTCTGCTTAGGACCCTCCTGAAAAATGGAATTTCA
>NW_025882259.1:0-1973 GCF_002878395.1 Capsicum annuum
AGTAAAATCCTATTCTTCAGGAGGGTCATGAACATAAAGTAACCTCCTATTTTTCAGGAGGGTCCTTAACAGAAAGTAAAATCCTATTTTTCTTTAGTGTCCTTAACAGAACGTAAAATTCCATTTTTTAGGAGGGCCCTGAATAGAAAGTTAAATAATATTCTTCAGGGTGGTCCTGATCATAAAGTAACCTCCCATTTTTTAGGAGGGTCCTTAACAGAAAGTAAAATCCTATTTTCAGGAGGGTCCTGAACAGAAAGTAAAGTCCTTTTTTTCAGTAGGGTCGTAAACAGAATGTAAAATCTCATTTTACCAAAGGGTCCTGAACATAAAGTAAAGTCCCATGTTTAAGGAGGGTCCTGAATAGAAAGTAAAATCCCAATTTTTAGGAGGGTCCTGAACATAAAGTAAAGTCCCATTTATCACGAGGGTCATGAACATATAGCAAAATTTCATTTTTTATGAGGGTTCTGAACAGAAAGTAAAGTCTCATTTTTCAGGAGGGTCTGAAATAGAAAGTAAACTCCTATTTTTCAGGAGGGTTCTGAACAGAAAGTAAAGTCCCATTTTTCAGGATGGTCCGGAATAGAATGTGAAGTCCCATTTTTTAGGAGGGTCCTAAACAGAACGTAAAGTCCCATTTTTTAGGAGGGTTCTGGACAGAAAGTAAAATACTATTTTTCAGAAGGGTCCTTAACATAAATGAACCTCCTATTTTTCAGGAAGGTCCTGAATAGAAAGTAAAGTCTTATAATTCAGGAGGGTCCTGACTTGAAAGTAAAATCCCATTTTCAGGAGGGTCCTGAACAAGAAGTAAAATACCATTTTTTAGGAGGGTCCTGAACAGAAAGTACAATCCAATTTCTCAGGAGGGTCCTGAAAAGAAAGTAAAATCTCATTTTTCAAAAGGGTACTGAATAGAAAGTAAAATCATTTTTCAGGAGGGTCCTGAATAGAACAAAAGTCCCATTTTTCAGGAGGATTCTGAATCGAAAGTAAAATTCCATTATTCAGGAGGGTCCTGAACAGAAAGTAAACTCCTTTTTTTAGGAAGGTCCTGAACAGAAAGTAAAATCCCATTTTTCAGGAGGGTCTTGAGCAGAAAGTAAAATCTCATTTTTCATGAGGGTCCTGAACAAAAATTAAAGTCACATTTTTAGGGAGGGTCCGAAACAGAAAGTAAAGTCCCATTTTTCAAGAGTGTCCTAAACAAAAAGTAAAGTCCCATTTTTCAGGAGGGTCTTGAATAGAAAGTAACATCCTATTCTTCCAGAGGGTCGTGAACATAAAGTAACCTCCCATTTTTAAGGAGGGTCCTTAACAGAAAGTGAAATTCCATTTTTCATGAAGGTCCTAAACAGAAAGTAAAGTTCCATTTTTAGGAGAGTCCTGAACAGAACGTAAAGTCCCATTTTTTAGGAGGGTCCTGAACAGAAAGTAAAATCTCATTTTTTAGGAGGGTCCTGAACATAAAGTAAAGTCCTATTTATCAGAGGGTCATGAACATATTGTAAAATCTCATTTTCCAGTAGGGTCCTGAACAGAAAGTAAAGTCTCATTTTTTAGGAGGGTCCAAAATAGAAAGTAAAGTCCTATTTTTCAGGAGGGTTTTGAACAGAAAGTAAATTCCTATTTTTCAGGAAGGTCCTGAATAGAATGTAAAGTCTCATTTTTTAGGAGGGTCTTGTACAGAAAGTAAAGTACCTTTTTTAAGAAGGGTCCTGAACAGAAAGTAAATTTCTATTTCTCAGGAGTGTCCTGAACAGAAACTAAAGTCCCATTTTTTTGGAGGGTCCTGAACAGAAAGTAAAATCTCATTTTTCAGGAGGTTCCTGAACTGAAAGTAAAGTTCCATTTTTCAAAAGGGTCTTGAACAGAACATAAAGTCCTATTTTTCAGGAGGCTCTTGAACGGAAAGTAAAATAATATTCTTCAGAAGGGTCTTGAACATATAGTAACCTTCCATTTTTCAG
>NW_025882260.1:0-3784 GCF_002878395.1 Capsicum annuum
GCCAATAAGACTCTCTCATTTTTGTATTTCTCTCCACTCACCATCGCCTTATGGTGCCTGCAAGGGTTTTCACCAATAAGACTCTCTCATTTTCATTTCTCTCAACTCACCATCTCCTTATGATGCCCACGGGGGTTTTCACCAATAAGACTCTCTCATTTTTGTATTTCTCTCCACTCTCCATCGCCTTATGATGCCCACGGGGATTTTCACCAATAAGACTCTCTTATTTTTGTATTTCTTTCCTAATTTCTTATGCTGAGGGAGACAAGTGGTACCTCATAATATATCATCATATCCATTGTATGCTTAGCCTTAACATTATCAAAAATTGATCTGAAGGACTTTCATTAGTTGTAACTTGGCTTTTGGTTAAGGTTAGAAAAGGATGGTAAGGGGTTCAAACGATACTTGAAGTGGGGGTGGGACTTACAACTTTTGGAATCGACTCAAACAACACATTAACTCATGCCCCAGTTTTATTGACTGGTGAATGTTAAATCTTTATTTGGTTGGACTAGGCCCGAAATAGGGTAGGCTACGTATCTCACTCCCGAGAGAGGAGAATCAGGTCGGACGTAGTTCCATCAGCTTGTTCTTTGTTTTGATTTGATTTTAATTTTTTTTTTCGAACTCTTTCTTTTATTCTTATTTCCTCAACATTTATCTTTGACTCCATTTTGATTCCAAAAGAGGGATATGAAAGAAAATTAAAACGAAGCTCAAACGGGTAAACAAAGGATGACACAATATTTGGATAGAAAAATAAAATGCCTTCATCATATCAATCTTCAAAAATGCAAGTACTAAACATGCAATAAAATCAACAAAGGATCAAATATCATACGTAATATCTTTTGACCGCATCAGCATTGATAGCCATTTCTGCCATTTTTCCTTCAGTATCTGTCAAATATAAGGCTCCATTGGGCAACACATTCTTCACAATGAAGGGACCTTGCCAGTTAGAGGAGAACTTGCCTTTTTCTTCAACCTGGTGAGGAAGGATACGTCTCAATACCAACTGACCAACTTCAAAATTCCTGGGATGGACCTTTTTGTTATACACTCGAGCCATTCTCCTTTGATACAACTGGCCATGACACACAGACGTTAACCTTTTTCCTCAATCAAACTCAAATGTTCCAGTCGGGTTTTTACCCATTTGTCATCATCAATCTCTGCTTCTACAATGACTCGAAAAGAGGGAATTTCAACTTCTGCAGGGATGACTACTTCTGTCCCATACACTAATAAATATGGAGTTGCCCCTATTAAAGTGTGAACAGTGGTGCGATAACCTAGCAATGCAAACGGAAACTTTTCATGCCATTGTCTAGACCCTTGTACCATTTTTCGCAGTATCTTTTTATATTCTTATTGGCGACTTCTACAACACCATTGGCTTTTGGGCGATATGGAGTAGAATTTCGATGCGCGATCTTAAACTGTTGACATACTTCTTGCATCAAATGACTATTGAGATTGGCAGCATTGTCTGTAATGATCATCTTAGGAATTCCAAATCTACAAATGATATTGGCATGAATAAAATCTACCACAGCCTTCTTTGTCACTGACTTGAAAGTTACTGCTTCTAACCACTTTGTGAAGTAGTCAATGGCTACCAAAATGAACCTATGTCTATTTGATGCCTTCGGCTCAATCGGTCCAATCACATCCATTCCCCAAGTCACGAACGGCCATGGAGCGGCCATTGCATGCAACTCAATAGGAGGAGAACATATCAGATCACCATGTACCTGACATTGATGACACTTTCGAACAAATTGAATAGAATCTCTTTCCATAGTAAGCCAGTAATAACCTGCCCGAAGAATCTTCTTTGACAAGACATGACCGTTCATGTGTGACCTGCATACTCCAGAGTGTATTTCAACCATGATTGTCGAGGCTTCTCTTGCATCCACACACCTTAAAAGTCCCAGATCTGGGGTTCTCTTATATAAGATTCCCCCACTTAAGAAAAATCCACTAGCCAAACGCCTAATAGCCCTTTTTTGATCGTTGGTGGCATATGCTGGGTATTCTCCTGACTGTATGTATCGCTTGATATCCAAGAACTAGGGTTCTCCATCGATCTCTTCTTCAACCGCATTACAGTAAGAATGCTGATCACGACTCTGTATATGCACTGGATCGATGTAAGCTTATCAGGATGTTGGAGCATTGAAGACAGAGTGGCTAAAGCATCAGCGATTTCATTATGAATCCTTGGAATATGCCTAAATTTTACTAACACAAACCGTTGACATAGCTCCTGTAAGCATTGCCAATACGGGATGAGCTTCAAATCTCGCGTCTCCCAATCGCCTTGAATTTGATGGATGAGCAAATCCGAATCTCCCAACACCAATAATTCTTGGACTCCCATATCAACAGCTAACCTCAAACCAAGAATGCAGGCTTCATACTCTGCCATATTGTTAGTACAGTAGAAACGAAGTTGTGCTGTTACCAGGAAATGTTATCCCGATTCAGAGATAAGAACCGTACCTATTCCGGCTCCTTTCATATTGACAGCTCCATCGAAGAACAACCTTCAACCTGGATCAGCATCTATAATGACTTCATCGACACACGACACTTCTTCGTCAGGAAAATATGTCTTTAATGGCTCGTACTCTTCATCAATGGGATTCTCAGCAAGATGATCTACCAAGGCTTGGGCTTTCATGGTGGTCCGAGTCACATATACAATGTCAAACTCGGTAAGCAATATTTGCCACTTTGCCAATTGACCTATCGGCATAGGCTTCTGAAAGATATACTTCAAAGGATTCATGCAGGAGATGAGATAAGTAGTATAGGATGAGAGATAATGCTTCAACTTTTGTGCTACCCAAGTTAGGGAACAACACGTCCTTTCAAGAATAGTATACCTGGCCTCATATGCGGTGAACTTCTTAGTAAGATAATAAATAGCCTGCTCCTTTTTGCCTGTGACATCATGTTGACCCAGGAAATAACCAAAAGAATTGTCCATGACTGATAAATATAAGATCAAAGGCCTACCAGGCTCCGGGGGTACCAGCACGGGCGGATTTGACAAATATCTTTTGATTCGATCGAACACTTCCTGACATTCTTCAGTCCATTTTACCATAACACTCTTTTTCAGCAACTTGAATATGGGCTCACAAGTGGTTGTGAGTTGAGCAATAAACTTGCTAATGTAGTTCAGTCTACCAAGCAAACTTATCATCTCCGTTCTATTCTTGGGCGGGGGAAATCCTGAATAGCTTTGATTTTTGAGGGATCCACTTCAATTCCCCGACGGCTGACTACAAAACCCAATAGCTTTCCAGATGGAACTCCAAATACACATTTTATCGGGTTGAGTTTGAGATTATACCTGCGAAGCCTTTCAAAGAACTTTCTTAAATCTTTAACATGGTCGGCCTGAATTTTTGACTTAATAATCACATCATCCACGTAGACCTCAATCTCCTTATGCATCATATCATGAGACATAGTAGTCATGGCTCTCATGTACGTTGCTCCAGAATTCTTCAAACTGAACGGCATCACTCGATAATAATAAGTTCCCCATGGTGTGATAAAAGATGTCTTCTCCACGTCTTCATCATCCATAATGATCTGGTGATATCCGGCATTGCAATCCACAAAAGAGGCAACCTCATGTTTAGCACAGTTGTCTAACAAAATGTGGATGTTGGGCAGTGGAAAATTATCTTTCGGACTTGCTCTGTTCAAATCACGGTAATCAACACACACTCGAATTTTGCCATCTTTCTTTGGT
>NW_025882261.1:0-2044 GCF_002878395.1 Capsicum annuum
GACTTGTATGCTCGACACTAGTGGAAGGGTTTTGTGTGTTCTAGGCTAGTTAGATCTTACCCTCTCCCAGGTTCAGTTCTTCGAGATATTCTTAGAGAAGTATAGGTCGTGCAGGCTCATAGATCACTTGAGATATCAGTTATGTAGATTGCAGTAGGGTTCTATGAAAGTCACTGAATATGAGGCTTGTTTTCATAAGTTATCAAGGTATGCTAATTCTATCTTGAATATAATATATTAGAGAGTTTACTACTTTGTGAGAGAATTGAGACTTCCTATTTGGATGGCTACTCAGAGTTTGGTTGTTGCAGGTAGGACTTTTGTTGAGGCTTCTGATTACGCTAAAGTGATGGAGGACATACACTGTTAGAGCCGTGATGAGAGGCCCAAGTTTCAAGGCAAATTTGGTTGGAGCTGTAGTAGTTTCCAATTTAGGGGTGGTATTTCTTATGCTGGACATTCTTTGTGTCCATTTTTTTAGCCTTAGAATCAATCTAGTTGGCCAGTTTAGTTAGCTCTTCAGATCGCTGATGTGGGTTAGTTCATTACCGGTGGTCTCCCTAGTAAAAATGGTGATAAGTCCTTAAGAGGTACATTTGTAAGCCATACTAGGCGTGGAAGCTATCTCGAATCACCCGAATCTATAAATTATGATTTCTCTTGTGATTCTTATTTTACTTGTGGAGTTGTCGGCCATTTCTCTAGAAAGTTCCCTAGTCGCAGGGTGATAGTTGTTTTAGCCTAGAGAGATACTCCCATTAAGGTAGTTCATCCTTTGGATAGAGGTGGTTCGTAAGGTTGTAGGGGTGGTTAACAGGGTGCTCAAGGTAGTACTCAGTAGGCAGGACAAAAGGTCAGTCAGGTACCCATCTAGATAGAGGGGGTGGTTAGTTGTATGCAGTACCTACTATACCCAAGGCTGAGACTTCGGATACTGTAGTTACAGGAGTAATTTTGGTATACCGCAAGTTAGCTCTTGCTTTATTTGATCCTGGATCTACTTTTTCATATAAATATGCTTATTACGTACCGCGGTTGGACTTGACTAGTGATTTATTATCTCTGCGTTTGCATGTATCTACTCCCATAGGTAATTCTTTAGTAGTGGATTGAGTATTCAAATTATGTGTTGTGACTAATAGTGATGTTGATACTTGTGCTGATCTTATTATTATGGATATGTTGAATTTCAATGTGATTTTGGGAATGGACCGGTTATCCCACTATCATGCAGTCAAGGATTGTTTTTTCAAGACTATTACCTTAGCCATGCATGGCGTACCCCAAATCGTGTGGTAGAGAGCGATTAGCCATGAACCGACGGGGATTATTCCTTATGTTTAAGCCAAACGACTTATATCTAGAGGTTACGAGTCTTATCTCGCCTATGTATGTGATACCCAAGTAAAGAGTCCGACGCTTGACTCTGTTCCTGTGTATGTGAGTTTCCTGATGTGTTTCCTGCCGATCTTCCTAGTATTCCTCCTAACTGTGAGATTGAGTTTTCTATTGACCTTTAGCCTGGTACCCAACCTAGTTCTATGGCACCTTACTGTATGGCTCTTGTTGAGCTTAAAGAGCTGAACTCCTAGTTCCAGGATCTTCTTGGTAATGGTTTCATTAGACCTAGTGTGTCCTCATGAGGAGCCCCTATTTTGGTTGTAAAGAAAAAGGGTGGTTTGATGTGCATGTGTATTGATTATAGGCAGCTTAATAAGGTGACAGTGAAGAACCGTTATCCTATGCCTTGTATTGGTGATTTATTCGACCAGTTTTAGGGTGCAGCTGTATTTTCTAAGATATATTTGAGGTCTGATTATCATCAGTTGAGCATTTGAGTTGAGGATATCCCGAAGATAGCCTTTAGGACTTGTTATGGTCACTATGAGTTCTTGGTGATGTATTTTGGGTTGATTAATGCCCCAACCACATTTATGGATTTGATGAACCGTGTGTTCAGACTTTATCTAGACTTTTTTGTTATTGTGTTCATTGATGATATTCTTGTGTATTCAAGGAGTAGTGAGGAGCATATGTAAAACTT
>NW_025882262.1:0-4614 GCF_002878395.1 Capsicum annuum
GTCTTGGTTTTTCTTTTTGCTATTGTGTTTAGGCCGTAGGAAAAAACATAGTTATTAGCAATAAAGATGTACCTTTTAGTACTCTTTTTCTTTAATCTCTTCCTCTCAAGTCAATCTGGTAAAGGTTCTGTCATACGGCCCGGAGTCGCGGGTTCAAGCAGTGGCAAAAGACTCTCTGCAGGGTAAGGTAGTATACTATAGACTCGTGGTCCGGTCTTTCTTTGTACCTCACACATAAAGGGAGCTACAGTGCATGGGACTATCCTAAAATATTATGCATTTTATGTATGACTTTTAAGATAAATGAATCTAGGATATAACCTCTTTATCCTACTATTTCTGTACTAGGTATGGGCTATTTAATTTGAAACTAGGAAGTGGTCACATTGTCATTTACAATTTGAATAAAAAGGAATAAAGATTAAAATTTCTTTGACTCCAAGTATACAAAATTCAAGGTGTACAATGATTTATTTAATATGAGAGTGGAGTGAAGGTGAAGATTGATGCACATGTCATCCAAAAAGAAAGGTTCAAATAGCTTTGATCTATTAGCGAATGAATGGGGAGATTAACGATGATGTCAATCATCATATTGTTTCAGAGCGGGTGAAATAGAGGCAAACATCTGGAGCATTTTATGACAAGAAGGTGTCATCGAAACTCAAAGGCAAGTTCTACGTAGTGATGATTAGACAATATATATTGTATGGGACCGATTGTTAGCTAGTCAAAATTTCTCTCGTTGATCTAAGTTGTGAAAATGAGAATTTTTCGATGGATGTTTCGGCATACTATTACAAATTATTTAGGAATGAGCATATCCAAAATAAGGTAGGTGTGACCTCAATGAAAGCAAGATGGGAGAAGCAATACTGTGATGGCTTGGACAAACAAAAAGGAAATGCACGAATGCCCCAGTACAAAGGTGTGAGAAATTGGTTATGGGTGGTTCAGGAGAGGTAGAGGTAGCTAGGTCAAAGAAGTGTCGAGCAGAGGCGATTAGTCAGGACATGATGCGGTTCCAATTTATCGAGAATATGGTCTTAGAGATGAGATATTGTGGAGGAAACATATTAAGTTAAAAGGTTAATAGGTAGGAGAACATTGTCTTGCATATCCTTCCATAGTGGTAGTCATAATAGATCTCTTTTAGTTTTTTGTCCTTCAATTTTTCTTTTTATCTACTGTTCCTGTACTTCCATTAACGTACTCTTTATTGTATTTACTATTTTTTCCAGAATATTTTGTCATGCTTTCATAGTATTTTGACCATGATTTCTTTCTTCACTGTCAATTTTTCCAAAATATTTTGTCATGTGTTTTCAACAACATCCAAAACTAGGCAGACGCTACTTTGGAACCTTCAAAATCATTAAACGCATTGGTGAGGTTTCCTACAAGCTAGTTACCTGACGAAGCTCGCATACATCCAGTATTCCATGTTTCTTTGCTCAAGCGATGTACGGGTGAACCAGATCAACAAAATGCACCACTTCAGCTCACTGGTTTGGCTGATCCTGTTCTGGTGGACTCATCTCTGAACCTTGAGGACAAAGTTCTTTCACAGGACGGGGGTATTGTTGTGACCCATGAGGATGACGTGGAGGAAACCTCACCTGCTGACGTGGACACACACAATCAGCAACAGGTTAAATTTAAGTGAAGAAGTGAGCGCATGAGGATTCCATCCAAAAAACTTGCTGACTTCATAGTGGGATCGGGGGAAAAAACGTAAAAGAGAGGCATAGGGTTTGCAGCATAAGGAAAATAAATAGTTATCAGTAATTTTATTAGGGTAGGGAATTGCTAAGCTCGTGCCTACTTCTCATCTCTCTCAGTATCTCTATTCCCATCTCCCTATTTCTTCTATCTTCTATAATTTTCCTTATTGTTCCATTACAAATCTCCATCTTGTGATTTCTTGATTGAGTTAAATACAATCAGTTGACTCCTAATTGCAGTTGAAAATTCTAGTTTGTTCCAATGAGCCTAGTTGAGTTGTAATGGTATTAGGTTGTATGTGTTGTGCAATAATATGACGAGGAGAATTATGCTAAGATTGAATATTGCTGAGCATAGTAATATTTAAGGGATAGATGACTTGATTAGTGTGATGATTGTATTATGTGGAAAAAGGTAGAAGATAATGATATGCGTGAATGTGCTAGTTATAGGTGGTGATGTTAGAACCCAAGTTGCGATATTTAAGAAGATAATGATATTTTTAATAATTAATAAGTAATTAAGGCTCCAATAGTGACTTGTATGCGTAAGAATTAAATTATGATTTATTTTATGATATTCTTGTGTTGATATTGATAAAAATACTATATCTATTGGATGCCCATGAGAGGCTAAATTGGTGATAATGATGGTTTATTGAATTGTGCCTATGCGTGGCTTGTTTGATAATGATAACTCCTTAAAGTATTGCTATGAATACTTGCTGATTGGTATTCGGACATGCTTGAAATTTTTTATGTTTGGATGTTGATGTGTGTATAAATGTTTATTGAAAATTTACTTGATGGAATTGTCTTATGACTTTAAGTGTACTTGTAAACTTGGTACATTGTGTTGTATGTTGTGTGCTTGTGTAAATTTGATATTGATAATACTTGTTTATATTGGATCGGGTACCACGCCGGTACGGATATGTATGTGTTGGATTGGGTACCACGCCGGTACGGATATGTATATGTTGGATCGGGTATTACGCCGCTACGGATATGTATATGTTGGATAGGTACCACGCCAGTACGAATATGTATATATTGGATCGGGTACCACGCCGGTACGGATATATATATGTTAGATCGGGTACCATGCCGGTATGAATATGTATATATTGGATCGAGTACCACGCCGGTACGGATATGAATATATTAGATTGGGTACCATACCAGTACGGATATGTATATGTTGGATCGGGTACCACGCCGTTACAAATGTATATGTTGGATCGGGTACCACGCCGGTACCGATATTTATTTGTTGGATCGGGTACCACGCCAGTACAATACATGAACATAGATTGTTCCTTGCAGGTCATGACTATTTGGGCAAAAATAAGTCCCAGAGCATGTGTGTACATATTTGTGTTGAGTCTGTGGATGTTTACAATATGGTTGATACTCTTGATGGTGATGTGGCTTGTTTGTGAGCACTCTTTGATCTGTTATTGTTATATTGTTGATTCATTGGGTATTTGATTGTGTGATATGTATTTGAAAAAGTGAAACTTTGTACCTATATATATGTTGGTTGAAAGGGAGCCTTGGAGTAACTGGTAAAGTTCCTGCCATGTGACCAGGAGGTCACGGGTTCAGCCTCTGGCAGAAATGCAAGGTAAGACTGCGTACGATAGACCTTTATGGTGGGGCCCTTCCCCGGACACTGCACATAGTGGTAGCTTTAGTGCACCAGGCTGCCCTTTTTTTTGACTTTCTTCATTTATACGTGTTTTAATCGTAGTTTACCAAAATGGCTAGTTATCATTCTTTAATATTATAAAATACCATTTGGTTATTATCCCGAGGGTTTAGCGTGGATTATTTACGATTACGAGTTCGTTCCTGTGAATATGAGTAATGAAAAAAATAAGGTGAATAAAGAGGAATAGTGATGTTTTAGCGTTGGATTTTGATTGATTGTGTGAATTAATGAGGCTAGAGTACGTTGGTAGTGAATATAATATGGATGGAGTTAGAAGAGCAGTTGGATGATGTATGTTATATAGATAAAGTAATAATATTATTACAACCTTAGTTGAATTATATTCCATTCAAGATGTCATGATTTATTTTTGTTAATTCTATTTTATGATTATATGAAATAACACGGTCGGCCAATGATGCCTACCAGTACATGTGATTGTACTGATCCTACTCTTCTACATTTCTTCTTGGAGTGTAGACTAGATGCAGGTTAGTTGCAGTTACTAGATGGATGACAATATTCAACACTAACTTCGGCACTTTCTTCCTAGCAGATGCTAGAATCTTTGTATTATTTATTTTCTATGTTGTAATAGATATCTCTTGTACATGTCAGACCAAGTCTTGGGATAGTGAAGGACACTTGTAAGAAGTTTTTGAAAAAATTTATTTATTAATATTTAATTTATCTTATTTTATTTAATCCAGCATTTCCTTAAAAACAGAAGTTTTCCGCATATTTTTAGTTGAGCAATAAGGGTTCTCCTAGCTGCTTAGAATACCATAGGTGCCCGCACGATCCAGTAGTATGGGTCGTGACAGTTGGCATCAAATGTTAGGTTCACCGGTCCTACAAGTACTAGAGCAATGTCAAGTAGAGTTCCGTAGATTAGTGTACAGGGCCCTACACCCAATCTTCAGAAGGCTATGAGGCATGTAGAAATCATTTTCCTTTCTTTCTCTCCATCGTGCCATCCTAATCTTGGACTATTAGATTGAATCCAATTGGCATCTAGACAATTCTAATTGGTATCTTAACAGAGAGCTCAATTGAAATGTAGTTAATTATTGGTATCTTAGTAATTTTGAATAAAAATCTAGGAGATTTCAATTGGTATCTGTTAATAAGGTCTAAAAGTTATTGTTAATAGGTAAAGATTTGTGAAAGTTGTGA
>NW_025882263.1:0-4076 GCF_002878395.1 Capsicum annuum
CATTTGTTTCAAAACTAATTGAAACATAACTCTTAAAAATCTTTAACTGATGTATTTGTTTCAAAATTTATTGAAACATAAAATCAACAATCCTCCACTTGTTTCAAGAAATTTTATCATTAAAAAACAAAATTCATTTGAGACTCAATCTAGCAACATGCATCAATAATGGTGTCTTTTGGACTTGAACCATTAGCTAGTGAAGACTTTCTAAATCATTGACTACTTAGTGAACAAATCTTGAACTAAGTGGTTCATTAAATGAAGTAGAAAAATACTCCATGCATATTGCTATGTTCCGGTGAAAATCAAAATCCTTTGACACCTTACGGCCATTTGTCCCAAATCCTTTTAGCTAAGTGCTTTAAGATTTTCCTGTAAAAATCTTATTGAAGCGGCCTCCACTTCGTACTTAGTGTGGTGAATTCATCAAGAGTAACTTTGCATACTCCGACTAAGTAGTCTATGAATTTCATTAAGAGAAATTGATCTCATCCTCCTTTACAACAAAGTATCAGTAAATCTATCAAGAGTGTTCCGACACACTCCAACCGAAATCGGTGTATAGACTTAATAAGAGAATATAATCTCATTCTTTTCTTTTATAGGAATACTGTCAAATCTATCAAGAGTGTTATTATTTACTCCAACCGATATCGGTCTTATAGATTTATCAAGAGAATAAATCTCAACTTATGCACATCTACTCACTCTCTAGGGAAAAAAGAAATTTTATTGATGTGCAATACTTGTTTTTCCCTTTGAACCTAAGATTACATCATTAGGTAAGGTTACCATAAAATACAATCAATCTACAACAGACTTTATTCCCATCCCATTACAAGTTTGTACCACCAATTCCTTGCCTAACCCTTTAGACAAAGGATCTGCTAAATTGAGTTTGGACTTCACATATTGAAGCGATATTATGCCATCCTCCAATAATATTCTCACATGATTGTGTTTGAGACGAACTTGTCTTGACTTGCCATTGTAACAATCACTTGAAGCCCGAAATATAGCAACTTTATTATCACAATATATAGTCAAAGGTGGTATTGGCTTACCCCATAATGGAATATCTATCAGCATACTCCGCAGTCAATCAGCTTCTTCTCCAGCAGAAGACATAGCGATAAATTCTGACTCCATGGTTGAGTGAGTAATACATGTATGCTTCTTTGATCTCCAAGATATTGCTGCTCCAGCCAAAGTGAAAATCCAAGCAGTAATAGATTTAGAGTCATTCGGATCAGAATTCCAAGTAGCATCACTATAGCCTTCAAGAATTGTTGGAAAGGTAGAATAATGCAGGCCAACATTAATTGTACATTTCAGATACCTTAAAACACGAATTAAGACATTTCAATGCTCAAGTCCAGGGCTACCAGTAAACTTGCTCAAAGTTCCTACAGCATAACCAATATCTGGCCTGGTACAATGCATGACATACATAAAACTCCCAACAATCTGAGAATATGTCAATTGATCAAGAATGTCACCAGAGTTTCGTACTAGTTTGATGCTAGGATCAAATGGTGTAGGAGCAGGCTTGTCGTCAAAATGACCAAACCTCTTTACAACCTTCTCAATATAACTTGATTGAGTAAGAGTCAAACCACTTGCCGATCTTACAATTTTGATGCCTAAAATTACATCAGCTTCTCCAAGATCTTTCATTTCAAACTGAGAAGCAAGAAAATATTTTATTTCTTTGACTCTTTCCATATCAGTTCCAAAGATCAACATGTCATCTACATAAAGACATATTATAACACTAGAATTTTCTTGAAATTTACTAAATATGAAGATATCTCCACCATTGATTAAGTAGTCATTAGAAATCATAACTTTTCTATATTTATCATGTCATTGTTTTGGAGCTTGTTTTAATCCATAAAGAGATTTAAGAAGTTTACAAACTTTATGTTCTTGACCAGGATTGACAATCCTTCTGGTTGTTTCATGTAGACCTCTTTGTCTAGATCTCCATTCAAGAATGCAGTTTTCACATCCATCTGATTAATCACAAGACCATGAATTGCTGCTAGAGCAATCAAAAGATGAATAGAGGTCATCCGAGCTACAGATACAAAAGTATTAAAATAATCAATATCTTTCAATTGAGTAAAGCCTTTAGCTACCAAACGGGCTTTGTACTTATCTAAAGTACCACCGGATTTTATTTTCTTCCTAAAAATCCATTGGCAACCAATTGGTTTACATTCAGGAGGAAGATCTGACAATATCCATGTATTATTAGATAATATAGAATGCATTTCATCATCAATGGCTTCACGCCAAAATGGAGCATCATGTGAAGACATAGCTTTAACATAACTTTCAGGATCCTTTTCAACCAAATAAGCTTGAAAATCAGGTCCAAAGTCTTTTAATTTGGCTGATCTTGAACTACGTCTTGGTTGACTTTCTTCCAATGGCTCAACTATTTTCCTTTTAAGAGGAGGAATAGAAAAACTTGAATCTTGTTCAAAAGAATCTCTTTTCTTGGGATATATATGCTCAAAAAAGTTAGCATGTAAAGATTCAATAATTGTGTGAGGACTTGGGGTCTCAAGATTTAAAAATCTATAAGCCTTACTAGTTTGTGAATAACCAATAAACACACAATCTACTCCTCTATAGCCAATCTTGGTTAACTGTTGATTTGGTAATCGAAGATGAGCCAAGCAACCCCATACTTTAAATTAATTTATATTTGGTTTTCGATTATTCCAAAGTTCATATGGAGATGCATTATGATTCCTGGAAGTAATTCTATTCAAAATACGACATGCTGAAAGCAAGACTTTAGTCCACAAATTTTTAGATATACCAGATCCATAAAGCATAGAATTAACCATTTCTATGAAAGTCCTATTTTTTCTTTCTGCTACACCATTTTATTGTGGTGTATAGGACATGGTCAATTGTTTTTCAATGCCTTCTCTCTCACAAAAATCAATAAAATCTGGCTTTAAGTACTCTCCACCTCTATCAGACCTAATAGACTTAATTTTCCCACTCAATATTTTCAACTTCTGCTTTATATGTTTTGAAAGTCTCAAATGTTTCATCTTTTGTTTTCAATGGAAAGACATAAGTATATCTTGAGTAGTCATCAATAAAAGTGATAAAATACCTCTTTCCATGACGTGACAAATAATCTATCTCACAAATATCAGTGTGGATTAATTACAAAAGTGTGGAAGTCCTTTCAACTGTCTTAAAGGGCTTCTTAGTAATCTTGCATTTACTACAAGTAAGACACTTAGTAGTATGATTCTTTCCACAATCTTTAATTAATCCATTATTCACCATAAGTTGAATGGATCTAACATTCACATGTCCCAGACGTTTATGCCATAAGTCCAGAGACTTCACAAGATAAGCAGAAATATTTTCATTTTCAATATTGAGTTTAAACATTCCATTTGCAACATAACCTTTTCCAACAAACATGCCATTTTTAGATAAAATAAACTTATCTACCTCAAAAATCATTTTAAAATCATGCTTCTAAAGAAGCGTACCTGACACCAAGTTCTTTCGAATACCAGGAACATGCAATACGTCCATCAATGTAACTATCTTTTTGGAAGTAAACTTCAGTTCAACAGTTCCTTTTTCCACAACTTTAGTAGAGGAGGAGTTTCCCATATATACAGTTTTACCATCCCCCACTATTCATAAGTCTTGAAAGAATTTCGGTTACCTGATACGTGACGAGTTGCGCCAGTATCTATCCACCATTCCACTTGATCTTCCGCTACAAATACTTCTGTGACCATTGCCACAAGATCATCTTTTTTATTTTTATTTGCTTTTTCTTTCTTCTTTTCGGCTTTGAGAATTCTACAATCACGCACATAGTGACCAACTTTGTGACAATGATAGCATTCACCAGATTTAAAATTGGCACCATTACGCTTGAAATTTGTAGTCTTCTTTGCCTTTGAAAAATTCTTATTTTCAGGTTCCTTCTTGTTTGATTTTTCTTCAGCCATATGAGCTTTCATGACAGGTTCTTTCAAACTATTATTATCGCGCCATCGTGTCTCTTGTTCAATTTGCAA
>NW_025882264.1:0-1526 GCF_002878395.1 Capsicum annuum
ATAACTAATATGTTTTGCTATTTCTACTGGATCAAAATTATTTCTTACATTCAATCATCGACATGTTTGTTAAGAATATAATAGACAGAATGAAAATTAAATACTCCATCTCAAATTACCCGTTCTAAATTTCCTAATTTGATTTCTCATTTTACTTGTCTTTTTTTTATTAATCATGAAGAGATAAAAATATTCCATGTTTACCCTTTGCATTAATCACCTTTTCTTTGAATTAAAATGTAAACAACATTTAATATGGGTATTATGGAAAAACTAAGCATGTTATTAATTATTTTTCTTAATCAATGCGCCATCTCAATTTGGAACGGATAGGGAAATTTGAGACGGAGGGAGTTATCTGTTGAAACAGACTAGTTATCTGTTGCAACATATGAATAATCTATTTGGAACAACATATAAATCGGCCTCTACCACAAACCCAATAGATAAATCTTAAATCTTGCTATTGCTACTTGATTCAAAATTACTTCTTACGTCCAATCATCGACATATTTGTTGAGAAGATAATAGACATAATGAAAATTAAATATGAATTAAAACGGTCAAAGTTGATCAAACATATATTTTTATTAAACTAAAAGAAATAAAAATACATATACAGACTTAGAAAGAAAGAAGAAACAAAATAATATAATTATTATTAATAGATTATTCATTATTATTATTATTATCGCCAGCCGCATCTTCGACAGGAAGCAGCAGCGCCATTCTTATCCTGCGGATCTCCCGCAACATCCTTACTCTAACAACGGCCAACTCCCACTGTATATCATGTACCTTCCTCCGCAGTTCCCGTACGCCGTCTCGTAAAATAGCGACATCCCACACTGGATCTCCCATATATAGAACACACATAAATTAGCAAAAAACATAAAAATAAAAGTAAAGAAAAGAATCTAAAAGTAATACAACGTATATTTACACAAAAATCAAGAAAAAAACTTACTAGAGACAGGGAAAAACAATCAAGTTCTTGAACAAAAAGTAGTTGAAGGTGTAATATGAAAGACAAGAGCAAGAAATAAATAGATATGTGTAGTAGAATGAACGAGTAAGGAAGGACCTATTTATAGAGGATTGAATTTGAATGAGTTAGGCATAAAGGCGCAACTGTTCGCCTCCATTTATTAATACTGGTGACTTTTGTATTACTATGGAAAGTTGTGACTTGATAAAATTCTTTTCATTAACTATTTTTTTGAGTTGTGGCAACAGATTATATATCTGTTGCATCAGATAACCCATCTGTGACAACAGACATACCATTTGTTGCAACAAATCTATGATCTGTTGCAACAAATAATATATCTATTGCAACATATATCTTTTTAATAATCATCATATCTTTATCTTTAATCCAAATTTGGTGACTTTTTTATTATATAAATTAAAAAAACAGATTCAAAAATAAAAAGGCGCGACTTTTCACCTCTATTTATTAATACTGGTGACTTTTTGATTACTGTGGAAAGTTGTGACTTGATAAGTCTTTTCAGTGACCATTT
>NW_025882265.1:0-4117 GCF_002878395.1 Capsicum annuum
TTAGGCCCTCGTCAAAGGTTTCACGTTAACTAAAAAGGTTGACAAAAGGTGTCACGTCAGCACAAAATGGTAAAAAAATATGCTAAAATTGAGTTTAGAAGGGTAATAAGATCCCCGTCGTAGCAAATTTGGTCATAGTTCAAGGGTACTAGATGCTTTACTCAAAACTAAAAGTACTCATTTACCACTCTATTCGTTTCAAGCTGTTTGTCTTACTTTTTTTTAAGTCCGTTTCAAAAAGATTTCTTTTCTGGCAACTCTTTCATTTTAACTTTACACTTGACATGTTTAAAACAATAGAATTAATCGTAGGGTATTTTGGTATATTCTATGTATCTTTATTTTAAGAGCACAAAATTCAAAAGTCTTCTGTACTTTCTTAAATTTCACATCATGTCGAAACCAGACAAATATGTTAAAACGGAGGAAGTACTAAAAAAAAGAAAGTGTTTTGTCATGTGACTAGGAGGCCACGCGTTCGAGCTATGGAAACAGTCTCTTGCTGATATGCAGAAATAAGATTGCGTACAATATATTCTAATTATGATCTAGCCCACAAGGGTAGGTTAAATATACTATACCAGACACATTAAACATATCAAACACCATAAGTGAAATTTCTTGTTTGAGATAAGCATCCAGATCCTTCGAACTACGGTCAAAGTTGTCACGACACACTTTAACTTCACAGGGTCTTATTCTCTCCCGAACTAAATTTTAGCGTATTTTTGTCATCCATTTATGCTGATGTGGCACCCTTATTACATAAATGTGGCCCACATCAGTGGTACCACATCAGCTAAAAATATTGATAAAAGGTATCACATCAGCTAAAAAGGTTGATAAAAATATGCTAAAATTTAGCTTAGGGGTAATAGGACCCCTGTAAAATTAGAGTGTGTCGTAACAAATTTGATCATAATTCAGAAGGTACTTGATATTTTACTCTTCTTGTTTTGCTATTGTTTATACGTAATCAGTCAAATACAATCACATAAAATAAGGCGACTGTAATAATAATAAAAATAAAATATAAAATAAGTACCAATTGTTGTCCAGTTTCTTCTCTAATTCCAGCAGCAGCAGATGCAAGATTGACACCCCTCAATATTTGTCTACCCCTTGCAGTTGCATAAGGTGGAATATAATCATCAAACCCCAAAAGCTCAGCTGAAAATATTAACATAAATACTTTATAATATATAGTGATAAATATTATAGCATATATAGTAGGAGTAATATTTAACACATAATTATCTGTTTTAATTTATCTGTCTTAATTTATATAGAGAAAATGCAGTGTTTTCATCTTAAATTATACACGAAATTATTGAGACACACCCGAACTTTAGGAGGGTCCTATTACCCCTGGACAAATTAAAACTGTATTCAACTAATGTGCCACGTAGGCTCTAAGGTTGCCAAAAATACAGTTTTAATTAGTTCAGGAGGTAATAGGACTCTCCTAAAGTTCGAATGTGTCTCAGCAATTTCGTGTATAGTTCAGGGTGGAAACAGAACATTTTTTCAAATATGTGTGTCAAAATTTAAGCTTTTTTTCGAAGTATAGGGGTAAATATGAAATTTTTCCCTTTGATATATAAACGTGTGGTTTGGGGTGGGCATATTTTAGTTTAAATCGAAAAAACCAAAAAAAAAAAATTGAAATTTAATTTTGGTTTCGGTTTTTTGGATTGGATTCGGTTTGTAGTTTTAAAATTTTGATTTTTCGGTTCGGTTTTCGATTTTAAAAAAAAAATCGGTTAAATCGAAAAATCAAAATTTTATAAATAAATAATATATATAATATTTAGTAATTCACATTCACAATTAACATTTAACAGTAAATTCGCATATGTCGCAGGTTGTTTATGGATTGTTTTAGTGACTCAAATATTTTATGGACTATTTTGGTGACTTTGAACTGTTTTATGGACTATTTATGTAAGGTTATATTATATGTAATAATTAATGACGTTATGTATTATGTTAATTTATGATTATTTCATTTCGTTTCATCCATGTTGAGTTATTTATAGTTATTTATATTTGGGAATGAAAAACAGGTTTGAAAAAAATATTTTTTCTAAAAAAATCCATCAATTTTAAATACTTAGTTATGAAAAAGAGAGGCTAACTACTTTAATATTTCAAATCGAATTAAAAATTCGAAATAACCGAACTAAATTTGTAAAAACCGAACCAAACCGAATTTATTTCGATTTGATTACGGATGCCATTTTTCCCAATCCGAAAATTGATAAATCAAACCGATATTAAAAAATCAGACAGAATATATCGAGTATAATCTTAGAAGTGGAGTTTGAAAAGAGACAAGTATGTAGAAAAGTGAGCCCGTACAAAACAGTTATCAAAAATAAAAGTTAAGCACGCAGATAAGAAAAATTCAAACTCAATGTACTCAAAGATATGACTCAGTGATTAATAAAGTAGGTTGAGAATTGTGAAGTCTCAGATACAAATATCAGTAAAGATAAAACACTAGGTGATTTTTTTCCATCTGTTCTAGTGTTGGTGGATGAAGTTACCCAGCCATTACTTATTGTTGATGGGAGGTGGAAGGTATAAAGTATTTAGTGAAATTAGCCGAGATGCACTCAAAATGACACCAAAACCACGACAACAACAACAATATACCGAGTGTAACCTTAGTAGCGGAGTTTGAAAAGAGATAAAGTATGCAGAAAAGTGAACCCGTACAACACAGTTATTAAAAATAAAAGTCAAGCACACAAATAAGAAAAAGTCGAGCACGATGTACTCTAGAATATGACTTAGTCATCAATAAAGTAGGTTGACAATCATGAGATTTCATATTTAAATATTAGTAGAGATAAAAACACCGGGTGATTTTTTTCATCTGTTCTAGTCTTGGTAGATAAAGTTATCCATTACCTGTTGTTGACGGAAGATGACGAGTATAAGGTATTTCATGAAATTAGTCGAGATGTGCTCAAGTTAACATGAAAACTACGACGACAACAACAATACACCTACGTATACAGACAAGTGAGCCTGTACGACACGATTATCAAAAATAAAAGTCAAGCACACAGATAAAGGACAACATATGTGTTGTTTTGATATAAGCATCCAGTATCCCGAACTATGGACAAAGTTGCTACAACAAATTCCAACTTCACAGGGGTCTTATATTACCACCTGAACTCAATTCTAGCATATTTTTGTCATCATTTTGTGTTGACGTGACACCTTTATTACATAAAATGAAGCTCACGTCAAAAGTGCCACGTCAGCAAAAAAGATTGACAAAAGATGTCACATCAGCTAAAAAGGATGACAAAAATACGCTAAAGTTTAGTTCAGGGAGTTAATAGAACCCCGTAAAGTTCGAGGGGTACTAAATAAAAAAGGGTAGTTCGGTACACTAAAGATATCGCTATGTGCGGTGTCCGGGGAAGGGCCCCACCACAAGAGAGTATCGTACGCAGCCTTACCTTACATTTCTGCCAGAGACTGTTTCCAAGGCTTGAACCCGTGACCTCCTGGTCTCATGGTAACAACTTTACCAGTTAGTCGATGGGTAGTAAATGCTTTACTTAATATATAATTAAGTAAATAAAAATATTTTCTTTCTCTAGTAAACTTACCAATAACATCAACAGTAGTTTTACCATTGGAAAATCTTCCAGTTGGTCCATCAGGGAAATCAATTCCATAAGGCAAATAATCAGCTCTAGCTAATGACCTAATCACATTATTATTCCCATTATCCACTAATGAATCACCAAATATAAAGTAACAAGGTACTTGTGGTTCACCTTTTGTCACATAATTATTATTATACCCTAATAATAAACTCAACATAATTAACATTATCCATATACTCTTAATTACCTCTCTTCCCATAATGATAATCCTTCAAAAAAAATTAAAAAAAATAAGAAAAAATAAGAAAGAAGAGGATTTTTGAGAGAAATGAAAAGCTTGAAGACAATGCATGTTGTGTTTGTGTGTCTATATATATATTGAGGGAGTGTTTAGGAAGAAGGAAAATCATAAAAAATATTTAGGGAAAGTGTTTTGTTTCCACTCTGAATTATACACAAAATTGTTGAGACATACCCGAATTTTA
>NW_025882266.1:0-1284 GCF_002878395.1 Capsicum annuum
TTGAAAGATTAAGTATTTAAATTTGAAATACATTATCTCATTTTTTTTAAAAAAATTATTATCTTAATAATAAAAATTCATAATTGAAGAGTCCTTATAGGCTCTTACTATTTCAAAGCTATATCTTATAAAATTTAAATATTATATATATAGTTTATTCACATAATAATAATAATAATAATAATAGTAATAATAATAATAATAATAATAATAATAATAATAATAATAGTAATAATTTTTGAATGTGTCTTATACAAAATGTAGTGTGTTTTATACAAAATGGGTAGTGTGTTTCAATAGGAAGAAAATACATCTATATTTTTTAAAATTTGAATTGATACAGATATCTCTCAACTATATCAATTTCATTTTAATTTAAGATAAAATAATTTCAAACTCAAAAGTGTAAGGTATAAGATAATTATGATATTTTAAAATCCTATCTTTTTTAACAAATTAATATCACAATAAGTAAAAAAAGAAAAAAATATGTCTTCAAAATTAGTAAAACAATAAGATAATTTTACAAAAAAATAAAATTATAAAATAATTTATTTGAATATTTTTTTGTAAAATAAATTTATTTATCAATAATATGAAAAAAGTTTTTTTAATCTTTGTATTTTTTTATTTGTATCTTTATTCGAAAGGAAAAATAAAAGAAGATAAAAACATAAGAAAAGTAATTAAAAAGGATAAAATAAAGACTCTTATTTGAAAAAATAGAAAAATACACATTTTTGAAAAAAGAAATAGTAAATACACGTTTTTTGAAGAAAAAAAGAAGATAAACATACACATGACTTCATTTGAAAGTTAGTTATTTGATTGTGAGTGCTCTTAAATAATTGTTCCTTTTTTATTTACTATTTAGTTATCCAACTTTAAATAAACTTAAAATTTTCAAAATAAAATTATTAGATGTCTATTCTATTAATTTTCAGGATTTGTTATTGTCATAAAATGAAGATTGGTGGAGTTTTCAAATTCAAAAATACATTTAGAAAAAGACTTATTATTTTGATCAAACATAAAAATAAAAATAATAATTAAAAGATAAGGATTTAAAATATAAATTTAAAATAATAACCATAAAAGCAATAATAATAATCTCTCTCTCTATATATAAAAACAAAATGAAAAGTAAGACAAGAAGCCACGTGGCAGCACAAGAATAAGTCTAAGTGATAATTTTAAGACAAAGTTAAAAAGTATGTAATAAAAAATTTTAATTAAAATATTAAGTATTTGAATTTGAAATACAATATCTCTTTTTTTTTAAAA
>NW_025882267.1:0-1485 GCF_002878395.1 Capsicum annuum
ATAGTACTATTACATATTCAGCTTTATTTTTTGTACTATTACATATTCAGCTTTATTTTTTGTGGCCCCATTGCAGAAATTCTTCTGCATTAGCTAATACTTCCTCTTCGTTCAGGGTTTTTGGCAGCTGGGAATCTGTGATATCATCAGTGTTTCGCTCTGTGCTATGCATAGATGTGTCTGAGTTTTGTTCGACGGTATGAAGCAACTTATCATGGACTTCGGCCAGATATTCTTCAATAAGTTGGAGCTTGTTTCCATCATGGGCAGAGATTCTTCGGGAGACATAATTGAATGATTTATCTTCAATCAAAATAGATTTTTTGGGTGACTTCTCGTATGAGGAGATTTTTTCTTTGATTTCTTCCTTTAGATCATGTCCATAGGGAAGTTTGGTGTCGGGATCTATTCTTCCATAGGGAAGTTTGGTGTCGGGATCTATTCTAAGTAGTTTATCCCAGAAATTACAATAAAACGTCTGATAGATAGCAGGGATTTGTTGTGAATCGTAACCAATTTCAATCGACCAACGATGTATCCAGGGAATGGAGAATTCGATGTAGAAGTACATCTGATCGATAGTGTCCAATTTGCAAATATGGTCAGAGAGATATAATTCGGTTAGAAATGGAGAAGATTTTTTCCAAGAGTTATATAAGGAAGTATATTCTGCTGGTAAAATTTTTACGGATGGGCCGTGATTAGTCCACCAAAGAATGAACCAATTTGGAATAGGTTTCTCAAAAACTTTGGAACAGATTTTGATAAACCAAGTGTGTTTATGTTTGTAATTATTGTAGTATAATACATAGATAAAAGCTTTAATGTAATCCCAATAGGTGAAATTGGCAATAGTTTGTCCTTGCGGCCCCATAGGAAGACTTCGTTGTGTCATGGAAGAAATGCCCCATTCTTCAATAGGGATGAGCTTTTTGATGACTATTTTGGAGTAGCCATGTACTCCAGGGGTGGATTCACCGAGAGGGCTGTGCTCAAAAGTGGCACTGGCGGTGTTAATTAAAATTTGCTCATAATAAGTCTGTGTTTTGTAGGATTCTCCTGCCATGTAAACATTAGCGGTTAAATAATTTTTTAAGATCCTCCAAGATTCTTCAGAGTTTTCTTGCGAGGGGATATGCTGATTTTCTAGATAAATAATGAGTTCCCTTGCGTCGAGTTTCTCATATGAAGGTTTATCTGCAGTTTCAGTAATGATTGATGCAAAGGAATCTGCAGCCTTTTTTTGATCAGATAAATAGGACTTAATCTGCTGGAATAAAGGATGAGTTTCAGGAATATCATCAAGATTAATATTCGGAGTTTGAGAATGTGAGGACGATGCCTCCTGAGAGATGCGGGTATTAACCAAAGTTCGATTCCCATGTTGGATTACAGGGAAATTAGAACTTGTTGTGCTATAAGCAGAGTTTCTGGTATTACTTCGTGGATAAGAAGGATTTGTTCGTCCTCCATGGTGCAAATATG
>NW_025882268.1:0-1053 GCF_002878395.1 Capsicum annuum
GAAATATTTGAAGCGTAGGAGGTATCTTATTGTAATGGACGACATATGGAGCTATAAAGCGTGGGATGACACGAGGCAATGTTTTCCAATTGATAATGATGGGAGTCGAATATTGTTGACTACCCGTCATACTGAGGTAGCTCTTTATGTGAGCTCAAGTAATCTTCTTTTAAAGATGGATCTCATGAATTCGGATGAGAGTTGGAACCTTTTTAAAAGTAAGGCGTTTGTAAATGAAAGATTCCCGTCTGAATTAGAGAAAATAGGGAAGAAAATTTCAAACAAATGTCAAGGATTACCACTAACAATTGGCTGTGGTTGCTGGGCTTCTCTCCAAATCTAAGAGCACCAAAGAATAATGGAAGAACGTTGCTGAGGATATCAAGTCGTTTCTAATGAAAGATCCAGCTGAACAATGTCTACGCGTTATCGCATTGAGTTACAACTACTTGCCTAATGACTTAAAAGCATGCCTTCTCTATCTCGGAATATTTCCAGAAGACAGTGAAATTTCAGTGAAGAGATTGGTGAGATTATGGATCGCTGAGGGTTTCTTGAAACTGGAGGGTGACCTAGAAGAAGCGGCTGAAAACCGTTTGCAGGATCTTGTCGATAGATGTCTAGGCTTAGTTAGCCAAAAAAGCGCACATGGAAGAAAAATCAAGACATGTAGGGTTCATGATCTGGTAAATGAGTTATGCTTGAGAGAAGCACAATGCGAAAACTTTTTGTTTATCAGAAATGATGACACAGAAACCGTTCCTCTTGTGGGCTGTCGATTGATTAGCATACAGAATTTTTTAAGATCTCTTAACCATACCAATGATGATATAGTCCATTGAGAAGAATTCGTTCAATTTTCCTGTTTGCTGCGCCTTCTCTCAGTACTAATTCCAATTTCGAGCTTGGTCATTTGAATTTAATCAGAGTCTTGGACTTGAGCTCATTGTACTTCTCAGATTTTCCGCTGCAGATACTTTCTCTCACTTTTTTGAGGTACCTATCCTTTTCGACTCACACATCTTTTGGCATACCTCGAGGAATTCGCAAATT
>NW_025882269.1:0-1108 GCF_002878395.1 Capsicum annuum
TAATAAGGTCATCTTGAAATTTAGTGATACATAGCACTATAGACAAAATTTCTTTTTTGACCGTGCTGTAATTTTTCTGGGCAGAGTTCTAGACTCCTGAAGTGAAACGAACTAATTGTTCAGCAGAATTGTTGTCTACCTTCTGTTTCAGGATCCCTCCGTATCCTATATCTGAAGCATCGGTTTCTACAATCATAAAGGCATTAGGATTGGGAATACCTAAGCAGGGGAGATTCTTGACTAAAGATTTAATCTTTATAACAGCACTGGTTTGATCTGAACTCCAGGGACTTGGGTTTTTTCTGAGACGTTTATAAAGAGGTTCACAGACCTGTCTAATGTTAGGGATGAAATCAGCTACATAATTCAGACTTCCTAGAAACCTTTGGAGCTGAGTCTTATCTGTGATTTCATTAGGAAATTTGGAAGAGAACTCTATAGCTCTACAAATAGGTTTTTGACTCCCTTGATGCAGGTCATGACCCAGAAAGCGAATAGAAGTTTGAAAAATCTTCATCTTCTTTGCACTTATAACCAAGCCATTTAGTTTAACAATCTTAAAGAAAGTATTAAGATGTTTAAAGTGAGAATCAATGTTTTCAGAAAAAATAAGTACATCGTCAATGTAAACGATAGACATATAAGAATAATCATTAAAAATGCTATTCATAATATTTTGAAATTCTGAAGGGGCATTCTTAAGCCCAAAGGGTAAGACATTCCATTCGTAATGTCCAAAAGGAACATTGAAGGCTGTCTTGTATTTATCCTTTTCAGCAATTTGGATTTGCCAAAAACCGGATTTCATATCGAACTTACTATAAAGATTGGCTTTATAAGTTCTTTTAAGGAGATCCCTCTTGTTAGGAATCGGATGCCTGATCCATTTCAGGACTGCATTTAGAGGCTTATAGTTTATCACAAGCCTGGGTGTGCCTCGCTCCTTTTCAGCACTGTTATTTACATAAAATGCTGAGCAACTCCATGGGGAGTTAGAAGGTCGAATGATTCCCTTTTCGAGAAGATGATTGATTTCTGTTTTACAGATTTCCATCATCTCGTGATTCATTTGGATAGGCCTGGCTTTGGTAGGGATGTTTTGTTCATC
>NW_025882270.1:0-3080 GCF_002878395.1 Capsicum annuum
AACAACCTAGGGAATAAGCATGGATGAAAATTCACGTGAAAAAAAAAATCGGAATTGATTATGCATTGAAAACTAAAAAAAGAAAAAGTGATGCAGAATGCCTAGCGTATCGTGCATATTTTGACATGATAATAAGTACGTATAGTGTGTCATGTAGGGACCCACACCTAGAATGTCGTGCAGGCTCCGATGTGTTGCCTTAAATATGACATATTGGGAGGCATATTAATTATTGCGACCCTTTATTTGCTTGAGTTCCCACTTCTATTCTGTACAGTACAAAAAATCCAAATGAAAAATTTATTCTCAAACTACTGCCAACTATGGGATTTCTTGTTTAACCTTCATTGCTATATTGAGGAATGTTTTTTTTTTTTTTGGTAAAAAGGAATATTACTATATAGAAAGGTGAAGAAGTGAATGTCCAAGGGCATAAATGTTATTTTATACATCATGGTATTTTTAAGGGTATAAATGTAATTTTATACTCCATGATATTTTAGTTTGTTGCACTAAAACTCTAAGAGAAGTATCTAGATCCATTCTCTCTTAATTGATGGACAGAGTAATTGATAGAAATATCGAATTAACATCTCTTTCAATGGCTTCTGCAAATCTCTCCTCTCTTTGTATGTCCAGAATTCATCCATCTTTCTAATCTTCTAATCTTCTCTCAGACTGATTCATCTTCTTATTTTCTCGAAACCTGTTGCATATCAAATCGCTCTTCCAATTTTCAATTTCTGGTAAGCTCTTTATCGATTTTTTTATTTTCTTTCATGTTCAATTTTTTCACGTTTTCTTTTGTGGAATTTTATTTGTCATTCTTTAGTACTTTCTTCGGTTCAATTTGTTTGGTTTCTTTTTTTTTTTTTAAATCTTTTTTATTTTTTGGCAACATTTGTAATTTTAACTTTTCACATGTCACATTCAAGATTATAAGATTAAGGAATATTTTAGTATATTTTACATATCTTTTATTTAATATCACAATATTAAAAAATGTTTTACTTTTTAAAATTTCAAACCAAATTAAAATAGATCAAACAAACTGGAACAGATAGAATATTAACAGAATGGTGCATTTCTAAGAAGAAAAATACAAAACTTGTAGATGTTAAATTGTGCTTCTAAATATGTATATATGTATTTTCAAAATTCAAACTTCTAAAATTATGTTTTAGCCAAAGGTTATTTTCATAAGCTTCTAATAATTATAATAAACTTATAAAATTCATTGAAATTAATTTATAAACCATTACGGATATTATTTCATACCCAAGTTGAATTTCTTATTTAAAATTTAATCCATTATAGAATATAATATTAGTGATGAGTAAAGTTTTAAACTATGGCTTGAGATTACTTTTAATTAAGATATTGTAATGAAATAAGAAATTACAATGGGATTGAACTAATATGGAAACAATTGACACGTTTAGTTCATATTCAGGGATGTTTGGATCGAATTTTATAATATTTCCCTTAAAAAATACATAGCCGAGCCTATATGTAACCCCACTTCCCCAGACTCGGAAGGTTAAATTAACACACAATAACACAAAATATATTCTTCACCCATCTCCATGTAACCATCCCATACCGATTGATAGATATAGGTGCATATTGGTGATAGGCAATCCGCGTGCAGGAATGAATGCAAGGTACACAATCAATATCATAAATCATCATCATGACCATCATTATCGTAATCAACCTCTGGCCTTGTCGAGTATTAATGTATTTTCATAATATCCTCCGGCCCTGTTTGGTATTAATATCATCACAATAGCATCCTCCGGCCTTGCCGAGTATCAATATCATCACAATAGTATCCTCCGACCTTGTCGGGTATCAATATCATCATAATAGTATTCTATGGCCTTGTCGGGTATCAATATCATCACAATAGTATCCTACAGCCTTACCGGGTATTAATATCATCTCAATAACCGTTATGAAATAACATATACTAACCCATGAACATAATCACATCACTATAAACTATCTATGTAGACATTACTTTACAACTACTAGTTATTAGGTAATCAACGCTATTTGTAATGAAACCACTAGTTCGCTCGTAATCATGTGACCTCTAGTTATTTTTCTAAACATTATCCTTATTCAGGTGATAGAAACTAACCTTTATTTATAAAATAGCCAACATCTAACATCGAGCCACGGTTCATCACTAGACCATAATAGTCATTTAACCATTAATCCCAATTACAAACTAATTATCATATATCCGTCAACTATTATTAGACAACACATAACCACTTATCACCTAACCATCTTTTATTAACTAACATCATTCATTAACTAACCATCGTTACCAACTAATCCTCGTTTAACTATTCATTAATCAACATTTAGAAACTATTCTACATTATTAACTAGGTGCCTCTTTATTACCAACATCACTTATTATCTAGCCTCATTAATATGTAATCCCTCATTTGACAACTAATCAACATTATAAACTTAGTCATCAATATCACTAATCTTTACCTATGCTAAACCCGACATCAACATTAGCCACGCATCAACCATCGATAGCTACCATATTTCAACTAAGCAAGACTCATTAACTACTACATTTGATTCCTAGTGACCAAGTGCTATAGTCTCCTAAAAGACAACTAACTACCACATAGCTTAACATTTAATTAAGCAGAACAATCATAAGATTATATTTCATCTGGAAAAATATAAGTTGTCGATATAATAACCATGAATGTAGCAAATTTATTCATGTCATCACCAGTATTCAATCAATAAAGTCGCAAGAAATATACCGCATTGTGTTCCATCCCATACTTGAGAGATTGTATAAAAGCAGATATATGCTACTCATAAACTGTAATTGCATCCTTTATAAAGATAAACACTTCTCAGATATCCAATCATCATCATAACAAGGCCCATGCCCTAATAATATATCTAAAATAATCACAAGATCATAATAAACACGGCCTTAGGCCCATATTTATATCCGGAACTCATATCAATAATCATAATTATAAGCCGTATCATATATATAATCATCTCACACTTTGGAGGCATCTCACATCTAG
>NW_025882271.1:0-2043 GCF_002878395.1 Capsicum annuum
GCTATCAACATTCAATACCAACATACTCAGGATTTCTAATCCATATGACTCGACATAGAATAATCGTGCATAGTAATGCAATTATAAGATAGCAAAGGCCGAAGACATACCTTAATCTCAATACCGGATCCATGACCAATCTATCATAAGCTAGCCATAATATGATCATAACCATGATAATAATAATATCAATAACATCATAAATAACCGGCTACTTCGGACAACCAAATACCTAGCTGAGCCTATGCGTACCCCCACTGCCCCAGACTCGGAAGGTTCAATCAACAAACAATAATACAAGACATATTCTTCACCCATATCTATGCAACCGTCCCATACTGGCTGATAGACATAGGTGCATACTGGTGATAGGCGATGCGTATGTAGGAATGAATGCAAAATATACCATCAATATCCAATGCATCATAAATGTCCTTATTAGGACCATCATCATCGTCATCAACCTCCGGCTTCACCGGGTATCAATATCATCTCAATAGTATCCTCCAGACCCGAACCGGGTATCAATATTATCACAATATCCTCCGGCCTTGCCGGGTATCAGTATCATCTTAATAGTATCCTCTGGACTAGAACTGGGTATCAATATCATTATAATATCCTCCGGCCTTGCCGAGTATCAATATCATCTCAATAGTATCCTCCGGACTCAAATCGGGTATCAATATCATCATAATATCGTCCGGCCTTGTCGGGTATCAATATCATCTCAATAGTATCCTCCGGACTCAAACTGGGTATCAATATCATCATAATATCCTCCGGCCTTATCGGGTATCAATGTATCATCATAACTCTCGACACATAAATATAGGCATATAATAGGTGCACAGACGCAAGCCGATATACTCATAACCGTAAAGATATCTATCTTATCAGTACATTAAAATTACTCGTTATTAGCTAACCAACATTTATTATTATTAAATCGCTAGTTCGCTAGTCATCACATAACCTCTAGTTATTAGCCTAAACATTATCCTTCACATAATCCTTATTCACGGGATAACAACTAACCACTATTCATTTAATAGTCAACATCTAACATCTAGTCTAGGTTCATCATTAGACTAAAACCTTCATTTATCCATCATTCATTATTATCAACTATTCATCCTATTTTTGTTAATCATACTAGACAACACATTACTACTTGTCGCCTAACCATCTTTTATTAAAAGACATCATTCATTAATTGACCATTATTAGCTACCATGTTCCAACTAAGTAAGATTCATTAACTAATACATTAGCTTCCTAGCCATCAAATTCAATAGTCAGCTAATAGATAACTAGTTACTACATAGCTTAACCGTCTAACAAGAAGAAAAACCATAAGATCATATTTCGGCTAAAATCACATCATTTATAATGGTAATAATCATGAACGTACCAAACCTATGCATGCCATCACCAGTATTCAATTAATGGAATAATAAGTATCAAACCGCATCTTCCTCCGTCCCATACCAGAGAGATGTGTATTCAAACATATACATATTCATATTCATAAATTGAAATCACATCATTCACAATGATAAACACTTCTTGGATATTTAATCAATACCATAACACGGCCCTTGGGCAATTAATTTATCCGGAATAATCACAACATCATAATCATGGCCTTAGGCCCATATACATATCCGAAACTCATATCAATAATCATATTTATAAACCGTAGATATCTATAATCATCTCACATATAGGAGGCATCTCACATCTAGGAGACAGAATATCAACAAGTATATCACCTCTATTAGATATCTCATATCAATAGGTTATGCATCATGACCAAGAGGAAAATCATCTCTGTAAGCTCAATAATCATAACTAAGAAGAAAATCATCTCTATGGGCCAAATATCATAACTAAGAGGAAAATGCATCTCTATAGGCAAAATATCATAATTAAGAGAAAAATGCATCTCTATGGGCCAAATATCATAATTAAGAGGAAAATGCATCTCTATGGACAAAATATCATAATTAAGAGGCTATGGGCCAAATATCATAATGAGGA
>NW_025882272.1:0-4637 GCF_002878395.1 Capsicum annuum
CGATAGCTAATTATGTATCTTTACAAAGGAAAAAATGTATCTTGATTAGTTATATCGGGAACTAATTATGTCTTTCAACAACTCAAAAATAGGATTTTCAGTAATTATGTAAAATGCTGAGATTTTCTTTAATTAAGCTTGAAATTGTCGAAATTTATGTTGTTTTGACTAAAAATGTATATTTAAAGTTATTGATTTGTTGATTTAATGTCAATTATTTTTAAAAACTAAATTTTGATTAAATCTCTTAACCAAAATTTTCAATAATAGCATATAGGATAATGGACAAGAGTTGCTTCTTCTTTTTCGAGAGGTCTTGCTTTTGAGTCCTTGGTAGAACGTGCTTTCTTCGAATCTGAATGAGTCAGTCTCTAATATGGATATCAGATCAAAAAATCCATAAAGGAGAAATTTTCAATACTCTTTATGAGAGTTATATTTCGTCTAACAGATCGTAATCACTCTTTTAAAATGCGATAATTATTTGAGTCAGAAGAAGACTATTTTTTTTATTTTAATAAATAAAAATGAATCATGTCCGAAAATAATTAAAAACACTTAAAAAGAATTATTATTATTAATTATTATTTACAACTCTTACATGAAATTTCCCAAACAAAAGATTGGCTGGAATTATTATTATTATTATTATTATTATTATTATTATTATTTAAAAAGTAATAATACATATTTTCTTTTTCCTCGAAATCTATTTATAGGGTTGAGCTAGGTTTTTTGTTCTCTTTTTTCACACTCTCTGTGGTGCCTCAAATAAAATTGCCTAACAAGTAAGTACTCTTTTAAATTCTATCAATTAAACTTTTTTTTATGCTATGATAATTTGTATTATTTCGTTATTGTTACAGTTTTTTTTTATTTAAGCTGAGTAGGTATAAGGTGTGTGTTTTTTCAATTTCATGAATGAAGTCAAGGTCTATCAGGAACAACTTGTCTATCTCGAGAACAGTGGAGAGGAACAAACCTTATATTTATTGTTTGTTTTTATGTTTTTTTGTTTGTTATGCTGTTATATATCTCTATCGGAAACAAACTATCTACTTCATTTGAAGTAATGTTATGGACTGAGAAAAATTTACACTTTCTAGAACCGAACTTGTAGGAATACACTGGGTATGTTGTTGTTGTATTTATTTATTTTTGATAATTGTGGTGTTTGGGTCAGCTTGCGTGCACCTTGGCTAATTTCACGACATACCTTCCACCTTCCATCACCCAGTGTTTGTCTCTGTGAGCTTATTTTCTTGAATTGCTAGTGTTCTGTTTAGAGGGCAGTTGTTATTGTGCATAGAATGGGGGTGGGGTGGGTGGTCGGGGGTGGGGTAGGGAATATCAAAGATACAGCCTAAGTTATTCGGACTCTTCACTTTCGGTGCCGCACCCGTGTCAACACGACATGGGTGTGGGTGTGGGATCCGTACCCGATCTGGTCTAACTGATTTTGGGTGCTTTGATCAAAATCGACCGGGAAAGTCTGAACAGATTTAAGAAATTCTTAATCAAAACAAAAGCTAAGGAAAAATTGAAGAAAATGGAATACCTTGTATATAGAAATTTCTATTTTATTGCTTTTCCTTTTATCTCCTTTCAGGATTTTCTTCTTGAACAATATTTTCTCCTCAACTTTTCCACATAATATCTCATAATTTATGTTTTATAACTCCATTTTTAGATATTTAAATTATTTTTCGCCGAATCTCCGCACCCGTATCCATCCCTAGATCCATATCCCCAAATCTTTAAATTGAGACCGTGAAGGATTCGACCTCTAGATCTGTACCCGTATCGGACACCCGCACCCGAGTCCGAGCAACTTAGGATACAACAGTATTTGTGCTGTATTTGAAGTAGGGTTTTGGCCCATTACAAGTATCTCTGTTTTCTTTTGTAAATTTATGAACTTTTCTTTTGTTATACAATTAGGGGTCCTTTGGTAGCTGGTTTGGAAGTGAGTTACGTAGGTATTAAATCATGCATAATTAAAATCATCGTTGGTAGTTGGTTAGGAGGTAAGTTATTTATGTATACAATTAATACAGTGTTTGGTTTAGTTGTGAGGGAATTTGTGTCTTATTTTTTGAAGGATACAAGGTCGAATAACTAATACGTGAATAACTAAACTCTTCATAACTAATATCGGCATAAAATAATAGGTCGATTCCCTCATAATAATCCCTACATTACTAATACCTGCATAACTCTAACAAACCTATGTTGCTCGGACTCTTCAAAAATGTTAACAGGTGCGTGTCGTATTCTTCAAAATTAGTATATTTTTGGATGATCCGACACGGCTGTAGCATCGTAAGTGAAGAGTCTGTGCAACTTAGTAACTAAATACTAACCAACCCAATTTCTTTTGGTTAAGCATTTATAAGAAAACCCAATTGTTAGTATTCTGCTTTTGGGGGCAGTAGTTGTTGTGCATAGAACAGGAATAAAATCAATGCTATAACAATTTCTGTGAAGTATTTGAAATGGGTTTCTGACCCGTTACAAGTATCTTCGCTTTCTTTTGTAAAGTTTTGAACTTTCTTCTGTTATACATTGGTTCAGTTTGGTTAAAGCATTCGTAAGAAGAACCCATAAAGGACAATTTGATTAGCGGAATAAAACATCTCTGCAACGAGCATTGAATGTTGTATTGTATGTATAATGGAAGGCCAAGTCGTGAAGGGGAGCCTTGGAGTAACAAGTAAAATTGCTGCCGTGTGATCAGGAGGTCACGGGTTCAAGCATTGGAAACAGCCTCTGGCAGAAATGCAAGGTAAAGCTGCGTACAACACACCCTTGTGATGGGGCCCTTGCCCGGACCCTGCACATAGCAGGAGCTTTAGTGCACCGTGCACTGGGCTGCCCTTTAATGGAAGGTCTAGTCGAGCCCTTAACTAGTGGTCAGACAACAGACAACTTGCATAAAGTTTCCTCCTTTTTCCCAAATTTTTTTTCTCCAAACAAATATGTAAATAATTTAGGGTTTATTTCCCTTGAGCCGAGGGTCTTATCAGAAACAGCCTCTCTACACGCCTCTCTACCTCTGAGGTAGAGGTAAGGTGTGCGTGCACTCTACCCTTCCTAAACCGCACTTTATGTGATTATACTGGTATGTTGTTGTGTTGGTGTTCTAAGGCTAGGAGCTAAAGCTCGGTCTCTGTCTCTCTTCTCCTCTGTGTCTGCCTTAGAACTAGCTTCTCCGATCTTGTATGTATATATAGCAGTATTTAGTGCTGATTATAATTCTCACACCTTCCAATATTTCGTCTAAATTGCAGAATCTTTGTTGGGTTTCGTATAAAGCTATTGAATATATATTGTATTCTCATGTACATTTTCCCCTATGCAGATCAATTCGAATTCTATAGCCTGAAAGCTTAGTCACACGGTAGACAACTTGCATGCAATCCCCCCCTTTTTCCCAAATTAATTTTCTCCAAACAAAAACGTAAGTAGTTTAGAGTTTCTTTTTTGATGTTCTAAGGCTGGCGCTAGCTCTCGTTTCTTCTCTTTGTTTGCCTCATAACTAGCTTCTCTATTATTGTATGTATAGTAGTTCTTAGTGCTGATTATTATAATACTCACACTTCCCAATATTTCATCTAAGTTACAGAATCTTTGGTGGGTTTTGTATAAAACTATCAGCAACCATTAACAGCAATAACAGATAACGATGAAGTTGGATGTTAACGTTTTGAGATACCTTTCCAAAGATGATTTCAGGGTCCTCACTGCCGTTGAGATGGGCATGCGCAATGTATGTAAAACCCCACCCTTTCAACTTTTTTGCTCTATTTATTTGGATTTTTTCTTTTCAATGATGGTTCTTTTTTTTTTTTGTCAGCATGAAATTGTACCTTGTGAGCTCATTGACCGTATTGCTCGCCTCAAGTGAGTCCTTTTTTTTTTTTTTTTCTGAATTGAAATACATTAGCTGTGTGTTGGTTTGTTGAACTTCTTCCTTATTTTGTTTTAATTACATTTAATTGTTTTTAGGCATGGAGGCACATATAAAGTGTTGAAGAATTTGCTAAAGCACAAATTAGTGCATCATGATTCTTCTAAATGTGAGTGTTTTGATTGTTTTTTTTTTGTTTTGTTTTCTTAATAACTACTCCCCCTGGTCACTTTTACTTGTCATATTTCAATTCACGGGAGTCAGTTTGACCAATATTTGGAGCTAAATTGATAATTCAATATTTTAAATTTTAAATTTAGATGTTCGAAAACTATACGAAACGTGACAAGTAAAAATGAACGGAGTGAGTGTACTATTTTTCAGTCCTTTCTTGTGCTTTTGGAGCTACTTTTAATTCTGACTTTTATTTCTTAATGTTGCTGTGTAGATGATGGTTTTCGACTCACCTACCTTGGTTATGATTTCCTTGCGATAAAGACTTTGGTTAATCGCGGGATATTTAGTGGCGTGGGCCGTCAACTTGGTGTTGGAAAAGAGTCTGGTAGCCTTTTATCAATATTCTTGTGTTCAACTATTGCTTTTGTTACTTTATAGTTTACACTTCCATGTTCTTAACTATCCATTTTTATAGATATTTTTGAGGTTGTAAAGGAAGACGGCACAGTTCTTGCAATGAAGTTGCACAGGCTTGGTAGAGTTTCTTTCA
>NW_025882273.1:0-1663 GCF_002878395.1 Capsicum annuum
ACCTTCCTTAGTCGTGTCATGGACTTACCCGAAAGTAAGTATGAACATTGGAAAGCTAAATTCATTGACGGTCTTCCCCCCTTATTTGCTGAACGTGTTCGTAAAACCCTTAGAGGATCTTATGGCGAAATTCCTTATTCTGAAAAAACTTATGGTCAACTAATTGTAGCTTGTACATAAGAAGGCTTAGCCCTCTGTAATGAGCTAAAATTAGCTCGACAAGTCAAACTTGATAAACTCAGAGAGAAATCTCAATTAGGCGACTTCTGTGAACAATTCGGCATGGAAAAACCCTTGGTTCAAAAATCCCGAAATTATTCAAAATCTAAGCCTTACCGTAAACACTCTAGACATCGGAGTAAGGAGGAGCACGAAGCTCGCAAGACCTTCCGAAAGTCTACTAGATTTGCTAGAAATCATTCGAAGCGTGATTTAGAAAAAATCAAATGCTATAAGTGTAATCAATATGGTCATATTGCTCCCAATTGCAAATTGCAGAAACTTAAGTCTTTAGGACTTTTTGAAGAAGTTCATAACCAAGTTTATAATTTGTTATATACCTCTGACTCTGAAACTGATTCTACTTCTTTCAGGATCTCTTAGACTGAGGGGCAGTCTACCAGACCAAGCAATAATATCGGATTAAGCTAAAGTCGGAAAACCGAACCGAAGCACCAACCGAAATAATAAAGAAATTTCGAAGTTTCTGACTGTATGGTAAATCTTTTACCCGAACAAGGGGCCTGTCAGAAATCAAACAATTTTTGTTGTTAGCCCATATGTCTAGTAGTTCTAATTGTGCAAAAATCGCCCTTTCTTTCCTTTAATACGGGCTTCAAAGGCACAACTCACTAGACGGAGTCACAGAGACAGAGCTATCGTAAAACTGTTGATCTCGACTGTACCTCCATTTCGGAACCAAGTCGGGAAACTAGAAAATTTCTTGTATTATCTAAGTAGAGTCTGGATCTTTCATAGTTCATATACTTCGAGAGGTTAGAACTGTCGTATGAGCATAAAAAGTGAGTCTAGCCGGACATAGTCACGGCGTAGATCTGGGAGAATAAAGAAAGGCAACAAAGTGAAAAGAAATTAAATATATATGTACCTTGCCGGAGAGTCGCCGGAATAATATTCACAAAGCCAACTTTTATTGCTTTACTAAGATTACAAGAGAGAATAAGAGAGAATTTCTAAAAATCTTGCTTGCCTCTTCCTCAGAATGAGGCTCCTTATATAGAGAAAAAAGGAATCTTACACAGTAATATGTGGGTCCTGTGTACAGTGTTTTACCACAGTATTTTGAAATAGTACTATTACATATTCAGCTTTATTTTTTGTGGCCCCATCGCAGAAATTCTTCTGCATTAGCTAATACTTCCTCTTCGTTCAGGGTTTCTGGCGGCTGGGAATCTGTGATATCATCAGTGTTTCGCTCTGTGCTATGCATAGACGTGTCCGAGTTTTGTTCAACGGTATGAAGCAACTTATCCCGGACTTCGGCCAGATATTCTTCAATAAGTTGGAGCTTGTTTCCATCATGGGCAGAGATTCTTCGGGAGACATAATTGAATGATTTATCTTCAATTAAAATAGATTTTTTGGGTGACTTCTCATATGAGGAGATTTTTTCCTTGATTTCTTCCTTTAGATCATGTCCATA
>NW_025882274.1:0-1191 GCF_002878395.1 Capsicum annuum
GCTACTTAACACACAAATCCCTTTCACTTTGATTTTCCATTTTGATTTGAATTCTCAGAACATACTCTTTATTCTAGATGTACAAGGATCATGACTTAGTCTTTATGCATTTTGTCAATGTCCTAAATAACACGGTTTCAACTCATTAATATAAAATTGATTTTGTCAGACTAATAATTTTATTCCACAATGTAATTATTTCCAAATTCCACCTTGACCTATAGTAAATTTGAAAAAAATAGGGATGTATTTGTTATTTGCAAGTCAATGCACAAGTCTTGCTATGGAAATTTCAAAAGAAAGCGCATTTCAGTAGCCCACAAAATTGAGAAACATCATTATCAAATATTAGACACGGCCTTTTCTTGTGGTTCCTCATTTGGTTTTCGATATCCACACTAGGGCCTGGTTTATCTGGATTCACGCTGCGAAGCACCAAGTTTTTAGTGGTGCGACTCCAAATATCTTTTTCTCGCAGCTAAAGTATTAATGCAATTCTTTGAATTTTCAAGTAATTGCACTGATTTTCTTGTTGTGGAAATTTCAATGAAAGCTACTTAATACACAAATCCCTTTCACTTGAATTTTCATATTGAAATAAATTACTTACGAATTTAGTAGCAAAGGAAAGAGGAAAAAAGAAGAAATTAAAGCAAGGACTGCTGCCTATGTGAACATTTTTTTGATATGTACAACATGAAATGCATTCACAGCGATTTGCTTTGAAACATATTGATATTAAAGTTGATATGTTTTATTGTAATTTAGCATAATGCATCCTTGAATCTTGAAGCAACGCTAAATTAAAGTTGACTCCCTGTGACATGTAGCTCGTGTAGTCGAACCGTGGAATCAATTATAAAGGTATGTACTTTTTTATTAACGGCAAGCGTATATTTGTAGTAAGTGCAATTTCGTCACATTTATATGGAGGAATCACATCTATATGTTCCGTCACATTCTTTAGTAGTAAGTGCAATTTCGAAAATGAAAGAGGTGAGATTTGGATTAAAAAACTGATCTCCATAACTTTTTTAGTTTAGAAGCAAAGCCCAAAGGTATAAAATTATTTATTCCGCGAAATAAAAAATGTATGTTAATTTCAAATGAAAGAAAAACTCCAATAGCAAAGACTCAAATTTTGCCCTTTTCAAAGTCAATGCAAAAGTCTCTTACATAGAAGTTTCAAAT
>NW_025882275.1:0-1715 GCF_002878395.1 Capsicum annuum
GGTAAGAGAGTGAAAATAACAACATTAGGTGTTTGTTTCACATATAGATAGCAATGGTGTGTCCAAGTGGTGATGTCAATTGATGCTAGTGGCAATGAATTGATACTTAATGAAGAATTACAAATGCAGGTCCAAAAAAAAAAGGCATTTGATATTTATTGTAATTCAAAAGATTGATTACCATACATAGCAAATAAAGCACAACAATGCCTTAAAAAAAAGGGAAAAAAGCTAAGTTTCCGTCATCGGACTTTGTGCCATTGCCAGTCATCACAGCACCCAAATTCACAGCAAACACCGCACACAACAAGCCTGGGTCGCGCCTCGTAGATTGCCGAGAAAATGCCTCTCTTAGCAACTATGTCAGTAAGTCCAATACCGAGCCAGCGCAAACGATGGAAAGCATACAGGGGCAGAGGTAGCATTATGGCCTCAGCAGACAAACCTCGACAGCTGCCAAGATCAAGCATTTGTAGTTGACTACTGTTGTGGTTTGGTCGATCCATCAGCATCTGCACCGCAGCATCAGTGACTCCATTACAGAACCTTAAAGATAAATCAGTTAATGCCTTAGCAGCAGTTGCAATGGTGCTGCATCAGTTATTTTGGGAATGTAACCAACATCCAACACCGATAACGTCTTGCAAATTTTCCTATCGGCATGAAATAAAGACTTAATTCCCTTGTCAGTTACTTTCTCACATTTTCCGATGCACAACTGCACAATTGGTAAGTCTCCCGCACCGAGAAGAGCAAGACCCACATCGGTGATGCGAGCTTTTGCTAAGTTTAGTCTTGTGAGTGTAGTAACTTTTGATATGTAAAAGGGAGCCTGATCTCCAATGTGTTCGCACCCACTTGTGTCAAGTACCTCCAACTTACGAAACGAGGACAAATGCTCCAAAGCTTCACTAGTTAGAAGACTGCATGATGACAACCTTAATTCAACTACGGACCTTGCAACTCCTGTCATACTATCAATCACCGAGTCTGATAATAGAGGTGAAGTCAACACTTCAAATTTCTTCAGATTCCAGCATGAGTACAGGATTGACGAATATCCAGCTTCAGTAACCTTTGCAAACCCACCAAGTTTCACTGATTCCAACCTTTTACAACCTTCAGAAACAAGGAACATGCCTTTATTGTCCACTCTTGTAAATGAAGCAGGACAATTCATTTTACTTCGAACAATTGAGAGGGAAATTAGACACACTCGCAGAACTTCAGAGCCTGTAGTCCAATGTTGGTCAAGTCCCCTACCGATGACAATGTAAAAGGTCTGTCTTCAAGATCCAGCTCTACCAAATGAGGAAGAGAATGCACAACTGTGATGAGAAGATCATCTGAAATAAGGTCCAAGACAAGAGACAAGCTTCGCAAGTTGAACAGAGGGATTTTCCTGACTGCATCTAACCACAAGACAAAGAGGCGTGCATCCGTTTGCTGTAACTTCAATTTTTTTAAACTTGGGGGCAGAAATTGTCCAAGAGGTCATACATCACGTGAGGTCCCTCGGATTGTTATGGACAGCGACTGCAGGAAAGAAAAGTACTCATGAAATTGACCATCAAAGGAAAACTCTTGTTCTAAAGAGTAATTAGCTTGAAGAGGCATCAGGGACAATTTGAAGAAGAGAGAGGACAAATATGTGAAAGAAGAGAATATTTTACCTCTAACAAGGGCACCTTTTGGAGCATTTCTGCAAGTTTCCT
>NW_025882276.1:0-1706 GCF_002878395.1 Capsicum annuum
TCTTATTACTATCAGTACATCTTTACATGACTATTTTGCTGTCATGGAACTAGTTAGAGTGAAAAGATGTATTATCTTATGTCTCATTCTCTAATTTGTAAGATTACATATGTTATGAAGGCTCATTAATACGGGATAAGATTAATGAAATCTGATTAGCTTGTGTAATCTTAACTTAAAGAATGATAGTGAACATCTTTAGAAGATTATAGGTCAAATAGAGGTACAATAACAATCAGTAGCGCAACCATGATATTAACGTCTTCGAAGTCATTATTGATAGAGGAGAAGTCCTTTACAGTTTTTTTTTTTAAAAAGGAACATAAGGTATGTCTAATAAATAAATAGAAAAATAATTCTTTGCATAGATATCACTTCCTCAGAGTGTTGTCTCAAAGTATGGATTTCTTTTCAATTTCTTGCGAACAGTACTTCATTTTGATTTTTTTTTAAATTTCTAGTGGATAACATTTCTTTCCTTGTAATGAAAGAAAGTTAAGAGCTGGCATTGACATTAATATCCTTTACATGCAAATCAAACATAGACAAGCAAATTTCAGTAGTATCCTTTAACTAAGATGTCCAGTATTGGCACAAAAGGAGCAAAAACATACTAATACTTTTAGCTATAGAGAAAATGCAAGGAAAAAGTTCAAACCTACTTCTTCCCTTGCTTCGAAATAATTAGGTGAGTCAGAACATCTTTGAGCTCCTTTATCTGAAAATATGCTAACTTATCCTATTAACAATTGGCATAACATGACCAACTCTACAATAACAGAATTGCAAAACATGAACAACTCTAAGAAATATTCACAATTACCATAAAAATGAATAGCTCAACAACAAAAACAAATACCAAATGCTTTAAATGCATACATCAACCTCACTTACCTCGAATCTCCCACATGTGCCCTCAATTTGCTTTGAATGATTATTCCAGACAATTCAAAATATGAACAACACCTTTTAATAAATTGTCAGCAATTAGTAGATTAACAAAATGCTAAATCAAATGAAGTAGAAAGAAATAGAAAGTGGCCAAAGACGAAAGAGCAGATGAACCAATAAAAACTAAAAATGGTTTTACAATCAAAATTTGAGGGGGGGGGGGGAAATTTTACCAATGAGACTACAATCCTCTTCAATGATTCAGTATATTTCTTTCAATCAGACTTTGATAATTCTGCAAAATTGTAGTATTTTACAATAAATTTCTAAATTAAGACAACTAAAATGATATAAACAAGCATGAATATAAGATACGTATTCAAAAAGAAATTAACACTCACAAAAGATGAAAATAATGATGAGCATATACTCAGATGAATTTATTTGTCTAATCATCTGCCTCCATCCAATCCCAACCTGTATCATCAAACTTATCCTCTTCTTTCGATGTTTCTACAACTATATCTTCTATATGTTCTTCAGTAGATAGATACATCAACTTGAGTTTGAGGAGGAATGGTGAGATGTAGATGGATACATCAACTTGAGTTTGAGGGAGAATGTTGAGATTTACCTTCCTTCTGTTTTGTGATTTTCATTAATGGTAGAATATTTTTATTTTTTTAATTTAGTCTAAGAATATTTTATATTATTTATTTGCCTTAAATTCCAGAATTTATTAATTATAAAATATTTAATCTTATAGCTATAAGGAGAATATCATATTTTATTTATTTATTTATTTTATTTAGTTT
>NW_025882277.1:0-2092 GCF_002878395.1 Capsicum annuum
GCAAAAATTACCAAGTTTGGGCTGTAAAGCTGAAGACATATTTGAAAGGTCTTGGTTTATAGAAGTATGTTGAGGAAGACAATGCTTCAGAACCTTTGAGAGCAAACCCAACTCTTCAGCAAATCAGAAATCATGAAGAAGAGATTGCAAAAGGTCCAAAAGCCTTGTCTTTCATTCATGTAGCCATCCCCAAATTAATTTTTACAAGGATAATGACATGTGAAACTGCCAAAGAAGCTTGGAATATGCTGAAGCAAGAATTTCAAGGGAGTGATAGGACAAGACAAATGTAAATATTGAATCTAAGAAAAGAATTTGAGATGTTAAGGATGAAAGAAACTGAAAAGGTGAAAGATTATATTGATAGGATCATAAAAATTGTTAATTAGATTTAATTGTTGGGAGAAAAAATAGAAGAGCAAAGGATTGTTGAGAAGGTGATGGTGACACTCCTAGAGAAGATAGAAGCAAAAATCTCCTCAATAGAAGATACTAGGGATATGTCTCATGTCACGTTGAATGAACTATCCAACACTTTTCAAGCTGTGGAGCAAAGAAAATTTTTTAGAGAGGAAGAGAGTTCAAATGAAGTTGCTCTTATGGCTGCTCAAAATTCTAAAGATTAGTTTGATGGTGAATTAAAAAGATAATTAAATAGAAAACATGGCAGAGAAGAATGAGCAATATAACAATAAAGGGAGATATAGAAGATCGAAGTATCCATCTTGTTCCTATTGTAAAAAGATCGATCATATAGAGAAGTTTTGTTGGTACAGACCTGGAGTTCAATGCAAGGTATGCAAATATTTTGTTCATGTGGATAAGGTCTTCAAAACAAATCAAGCTCGACCAGGTCAAGCGCAACTTACTCAATTTGCTGAAAATATTGAAGATCATGAAGAGAAATTGTTTGTTGCTTCTATTATTGAAGAATGCAACTTAGCATCTCAAGATCATGATATGTGGCTTGTTGATAATGAATGTACACATCATATGACAGCTAACTTGAATAACTTTGAACGTTTGGACAAAAACTATTTTTCCAAAGTCAGAGTTGGAGATGGCAGACTCTTAGATGCAAAGGGCAAAAGAGCAGTTGCTGTTCAAACTCCCTCATGTATAAAGCTTATTTTTGATGTATTATTGGTTCCTTAAATTAGCCAAAGTTTTCTCAGTGTTGGTCAGTTTCTTGATAACAATTATGCCTTACCATTTAAAGATAAAGCATGTGAAATCATGGATCCAAATGGTATAAAATTGCTCATGATCAAAATGCACAATAGAAGATTTTCTCTTGATTGAAAACATACTGAGATTGGAGCTTATGTCAGCATACGAGATGACAATTATGTCTGCCATAAAAGGCTTGGCCACATCAATTTTAAGTCTTTAAAAATAATGCAAAATAAGGAACTTGTGACAAATTTACCTTCCATAAATGATAACTCTAATGTATGTGGAGTTTTTCAATTGAAAAGCTAAGTCAATCACCATTTCCTATGAATCAAGCTTGGCGAGCTACTAAAAAGCTCCAACTAATACACACTGATGTGTGTGGACCTATGAGAACTCCTTTTTATAATGGCAGCAAATGCTTTCTTTTATTCATTGATGACCTTACAAGGTTTTGTTGGGTTTATTTTTTGAAGCAAAAATCTGAAGTGTTTGCTGCGTTTCAAAAGTTTAAAGAAATTGTTGAAAATTAATGTGGCTCTTTGATAAAGATATTAAGGTTTGATAATGGAACTGAGTTTACTTCCAATCATTTGAAGAATTTTCTTCAGAAATTAGGAATTCAGCATCAACTTACCATTACTTACACACCACAGCAAAATAGTGTAAGTGAAAGGAAAAATAGGTCCACCATGAATATGGCTAGGTGTCTTCTACTTGAGAAAGGGTTGCCTAAGGTGTTATAGGCCGAAGCTGTCAATACCGCTATCTATCTCCATAATAGATTACCAATGAGAGTCGTTAAAGGAAAGACGTCATATGAAGCATGGATTGGATCTAAGCCACCAGTCTCACATTTTAAAGTGTTTGGCTGCATATGTTACTCTTATATTCCTGAAGTTAAAAGGGATAAACTTGA
>NW_025882278.1:0-1590 GCF_002878395.1 Capsicum annuum
ATCTTATTTTTAAAATTAAAAAAATACTTTTATGTAAAAAAAAATTAAAGTATTAGGGTTAAAAAGTTAAAGTTAGGGTTTAATTCAATCGAAATAATTTAATTTCGTTAAGTGGAAGCATATTTTTGAGCCAAATATTTAACAGAGGGGTATTTTTGACCCATTTCAGATAGTTCAGGGGTATTTTTGATCCTTTTTCGAATTCCGCTAGAAGGAGGGGTATTTTTTAGCCAAATATTTAATAGAGGGGTATTTTTGAGCCAAAAATCTAACAAGGGGCATTTTTGAGCTATTTCAGATAGTTAGGGGTATTTTTGAGCCTTTTCCGTTCTTTTATTATTGTGTTGTTAATCGGTTAGTTCTCTTGAACGATGCATTAAGTTTTTTCTTTTTTGGTAAGTTGGAGATATATTATATTAGAGAAGAAATTCTACACCAAATGATATTACAAAACACATAAATTGACTATCAATCAGGGTCATAACAAAAGCTTGTTTCATTATCATCATTAGGTTGATAATTTAGTTTCCTAACAAAGGTAGTTCCTAATGCGTCTGACCATACATGTTTAAGGGCATACACAGGAGGAACTGCCAAATGGTTGATCTCTCCAAAAAGTGCCGTGTTGGCTCCATGCTTAGCTAATGCATCAGCGACATTGTTTTGCTCTCTGTAGCAATATAGGACTAGTGGGTTCTCTATTTTTCTCAACGCTGACTTGTACAAATGAATAATGGGGTCATAGTGAAGGTTACCATTTTTTAGCATATTAATTACCTGAACAGAGTCAATATTAATTTCAACGGGCAGCAACTTCTATTCTTCCACAATTTGCAGGCCTTCAAAGAGGGCTATTCTTGAGATTTGGTTTTTGGTAGCAAATCAAAAATCTTTAGTAAATCCCAGGACCCAGTCTCCGTTCCTATTCCTTATGACACCTCATATACCCCCTATTTCGGTATTGTTTAAACACGACCCATCCGTGTTGAGTTTGAAGTGATTGGGTGAAGGAGGTTCTCATTTGATGTTTATGTAGATAGGAGGGTTATGGAAACTGGTGAAGAACTTGGCTTGATGAAAGTATTTAACTGCTTCAGAGTAAGCTTGATTAAAGGAAGAATTGTTTGAGTAATTGTTGAATAGATTGTCGTTTCTTACTTTCCAAATGTGTCATAAACAGAAAGCCAGGAGAGTGTCCATATTTATAATCTCGTCAAAAGGTTTATTTTGAAAGGATTTCCGTGTAGTACCGCAATTATTCAGAACCTGGCTGAAGAGAATAGAAGGGATGGGATGACTGTAACAAGAAAAAAGGTCATTCCAGAGGTTTGAAGTGATGGGACAGAACCAAAAGCCTTGTGAAATTTTTTCGCACGGATGTGAGCGGCTCTTGCATTGCTGTTCTAAAGGAATTCCCATATTCCTTAGGGTGCTGGAACAGGGGATTCTATTGTGAGTATTTAGCCAAAGAAAGTGTTTGATTTTAGGAGGGATTTTCAGTTTCCAAATCCAAGTGAAGGAATTTTCCGCAGTGGCCTGGTTATCATGTTGGAAAGGAGTTTAGAAGCAGAGGCACATGAGAACACACTA
>NW_025882279.1:0-10428 GCF_002878395.1 Capsicum annuum
ATTCAGACCTCTGGACTTGTTTCTCCCCCTCTCTTCAGTAACCAAAACATCAGAGTGTAAAGATGAAGAAGATGAGGCCTGAGATCTTCTTCTCATCTCTTCATTCAAGACACCACTCTTAACATATTCCATAGTTACAACACAACCGGGTAAAGAATTAGTCAAAGAAACTCGAAGAGTCTCCCAAGAGTCTGGCAGAGTATTAAGAAGCCAAAGTTCCTGAATTTCTTCATTGAACTTTACACCCATTCCGAATAGCTGGTCAAGGATACCCTGAAAATTATTTATATGATCAGAAATAGGACTGCCCTCTTTATACCTGAGAGGCTCAATATTGGGTGCAATGTAAAGCAAGCCTTACGAATGATGGTGGCTCCATACGAGTAGACGTAGGTACTGAAATCATAACAAAGACAAGACGATTACAAGGAGGACGTATGTGTTCTTGAACGAGTGCTAACTCGATTAGTATACAAAATATCAACATAGAAATAGGATGCATTTGCTTAAGCCAAGACTCGTAACAACAAGCTGGCTAAAGCTCAGTCATAATTGATTTTGGTCATTGAAGCTTTGCCGTAAAGACAAAAATTTCATACTTCGAAAGTGTGGTACTCTTTAGCGAGCGTCTGGTGACCACCAATTTCAAATTCCTCTATCTTTCTACCATAGTCTACACTTGCCTGTCCAAATGGTCAACCTAGCCATCAAATTGGGTCACTCAATTCTTGAGTGTTTCCTTAACAACCACCGTCATTGAAAACACTCAACTGCTATCGTCATGTATATAACACAACAAGAAGAGAATTAGCAAAAAAAAAAAAGATTTTTACTCAAAACTCCTCCCTGATACTTTCTAAAGTAAAATAAGCATGCGCACGGGTAGAGAGTTTGCTTGAGTCATGCAACCCCAGGGCCCTGCCAATACCAAAATATGATAATAAAAGTGAAAATGTTGTCACTAAAACGGACCATACAAATAGAGGTGATCTATGCATAGTCATTTCAGGTCCACGCATGTTAAAGATAGTTGTTATAAAATTAATAAAACCTAAAATAAATTTAACACCAGGTAGATGAAGACTAGAAATTACTAAATCAACTGCTTCTCAAAAATGGTTGGTAATACCACTTAAGGGCGGATAGATCGTCCACCCTGTGCCGCTACATACATACATGCATTAAAATTGGTACCTATCAGGCACAAAATGTTGATATGGTAAGGAGAGTGTGTTACACTCTCCTTGGATGCGTGAATAGTAGAAAAATAATATTTTACTTTTTTTAATTAAAAATTTATATTTAAATTATTTTATTAATATAATTTCTTAATTTTAAAAAAGAAAAGAAAAGGACCCCGCACCCCCTTCATCGTCGTCCTCACACCCCACCCCAAGTTCGTCGTCAACCCCTAACCCCCTGTTCATCGTCGGCCCAAGTTCGTCGTTAACCCCACCCTAATACCTCGCCGGAACATCACAAGATGTTTGGGATTTCTTGGTGTTTATTCCTTAAAGATTAAACCATATGCACAAATTCCTTCCTGACCACAAACCAAACTTGACAGTCAATCTAAACATTGCATAGAAGTTAGATTACTTAAACAAAAACAAGTATCTCTTTTTGTTTTGCTCCCTCAATTACATAATTTGATTTCACTGTTGATTTTTTATGGCTATATTTGCTAACACTGGAGCAGGGAGATGAAAGAAATATACTTAGAGAAAGAATCGCTAAAACCAACAGGAGCAGACATCCTAAAATTCTAGAGTCCTTTGTGGCGAGCTTGGTAAGTTCACAAAGAAATTGCCATCCCCCATAGATCAACTATCCACGGGATAGATAAAAATTTCAAACTTAAATTTGTCCATCTTACATTAGAAACTATGGACAAGCTCTACGACAACCAAGTACCAAGAATGAAGAGCAAAAATGAAGCCACCCTAATACCTCACCGGAAAAGTTTGCAAATGGCAATGAGAAGAAACGAAGAAGAAAGGGAGAGTTAGGTTAGGGGAGGGGGAGAGTGGGTGGGGATTTACCTATTTAATTTTATTTTTTTAATTATCAAGAATTGAAAATAAATTTTATTTTTAAATTTAAAACTTCAATTTTATTGTTAAATTTGGACCCATTTGCCACATGTCATCATTTTATTGGTTATTTTTGTCATGTCACTCGCGTGTGTGACACGCACTTTATATCTTTTGTTGATTAGGCAAAAAATGCCTAATTAAATCAAAATTCGGGAGGTAGCGGCCTAATAGGTACATGCATTAGTTGAGATAATATATATATATATATATATATATATATATATATGTGCATATAATGACCGATCATTTGCTTAAACTAAAACAGCTAACAGGTAGATATATATAATATGTGTATAATAAGGTATAGTAAATATATACCGATTAAAAAAAGTAAACGGTGAATCAGATCATTTATTTATATAATGATCCAATTGTTTTTTGAATGCCTAGACATAACTCAGACTTATTTTCAACGATCAAGCCTTTTATTTTATTTTTTATAATCATGGTGTACGGAGCAACTTGCACGCGTACCTCAACTTATTTCACAGATATCTGTCATCTCCCACCAAAAATACCAAATGACTTTGTCTATCAAAAATAAGAGAGGCTGATCACCGAGTATTTTACAATTTTATCGGTTTGGACAATCTTATATTAGGAAGCCATAACTAACTTTGCTTGTTGAAGAAAAGACATCAGTCGCTCTTGTTCATAATGGTTGAGGGGGTGCTCTCCACAACACGAGTTCAGGAGTTCAAGACTGGTATAAGAAAGAGAATTAAGATGAGGAGGTATTCTAAAATACCTCCTTTTGCTAATTTTATTATAATTTATTATGTCCTTTAGAATTGTATAATTTCATTAACCTTCCTCGATAACCTTTATAACAGTAACTTACCTTATTGTGGTAAATGTCAATAAAGATTAAATTACAATTCTAAAATTAAGCTTATGCATTAACGCTATCAATTAAAATCATCAAATAAAAGTCTAGATTTTATCCTCATCTCTTCTCCACAAAGTTCATTTATCATTTTCCTGGTCTTTCACTTTATTTGTCTTCATCTTTAAAAAAATCCTCTTTTCATCATAATCATCTCAATTTCTAAACATATTGAAATCTATACCAATTCAAATTAGTATAATAGTTTATATTTTATGTATATAATATGGACATTAACTATATTTATTTATATATAAATTTTTATTTACTGAGCCAACCAAATGAATCAACGCAAACTACACAATATTTACCTCTTTTTTCTTAAATAAAGTTGCACATATTTGATGAGGGTTATATTGCCAATTTAACAATGTAAGAGTCCACAATTTTGAAAATACAACTTTTGTTGCGTTTATGTACAATCACCTGAACCAGTGTTCGCCCTTCAAACATTTCTTTGAATCACTCTCTCTTTCTTTTCTCTGACTACTGATTAGGAAATACTCTCTACGTTTCGTATTAATTGACTTTTTTAAAAATAATATTTAACTTAATTTAGTTATTCAAATTCTAAAGGGAAAATGGTCTAGTAGACTTTTATACTTTTCGAGTTTGTAAAGTGAACATATCTATTTAGCATTTTGGCATCTGAATCCCTCAACTCATCAAAACACAACATTTAACTTCATCTGATCGTTCACCAAGCTTATATGGTATTAAAGTCACTGAGTGGTTAAAACGCGTTACTACACGTGTGTGGCTGCGAGTGGGATGTCATTTTTACATTAAAATAATTTTAAAAAGAAAAAAGAAAAAAAAAGACCCCCGCCACCCCCCACCCCCCAACAAAAAAAAACTTCTTTCCTTTCTTTCCTTTGCACCAGTGCAGCCCCCCCACCCCCACCCCACCCCAAAGCACCACCATTATTACCCCCACCCCCCTCATTGGTTCGCACCATTACACACACATTCCCAAACAAAACACCACTATTTTACAGCCCCCTCTCCCCCGCCATTACAGCCCGCTCCCTCCCCCTTCCAACCCCCAAAAATCCTTTTTTTTACATTAAAATAATTTTTTTAAAAAAAAAAAAAAAAACCCCGGCCGATCCACCACCACTACGGCCCCTCTCTCCCAAACAAAAATCTTTATTTTAATATTTAATTTCTTATGTGACATTTAAAAATAACGAAAAATTTAATACAATATTTAAAAATGACGTGAAAATGATATGGAAGGGAATGTATTACACGCACCGACATAGCGGTTTAAAATATTGTGTTTTAATGAGTTGAGGGGTTCAGATGATAAAAGACTAAATAAAAAGTGTTCACTTTACGAACTTGGACAAGTACAATGGTCCACTAGACCATTTCGCCAATCCTAAAATTAAGAGTATTTTATAAATATATTGCTCATTTTACCTTGTTAAGAATATTACAGTTTTCAAAATTATTGAATGGTGCATAAATGATATCAAATCTCAAAATCAAAATTAAATGATTATTCCTAGTTTCAATTATAAATACTCAATGTTCTAGAGGTAAAACATGAGATAAGAGTAATATGTATCAAATTTCAATGTTTAATCATTGCATTGATTATTGGACTTTCAAAGGCATACATGGATGAATATGTAAATGCATCTTTATGTATTGATTTATTAATGGATGTTCCAAGTCTATATGGACCAATTTATATGAAACGGAGAAAGTAGTAAACATGATTTATACTCAAATTAGTCACACACGTAACGATTGTTTGAGTATGAATGTTGTATAGTCTGTGTGGTCGCCTGATGCGTTGTGTCGTTGTCCCTTTGTGTTGGCTAAGGTGAAGAAGAAGAAAAGAAGAAGTTGAAAACATAGATAACTTTTTTAGAATTCTCTAGTACGACAAAGACATATGTCTTATCCTCTCTCAGAGCAACACACACGTTATTATTGTCAAAAGTTGTGTAAGAGTCTATTTAGGATTGTTGTTAGAAAACTGCTAATTTGAGAAATAAGCAGTTTTACAAATAGCTTTTCGAAAAAAAATAATTTGTATTTGGTAAATTCTTTTGAAAAGTGCTTTTGATAAACATATTTTTCAAGAAGTGCTTTTGAGAGACAAATAATTAAAAAGTACATGTATTAATAGATTTAAACTATTAAAATAATTTTATACTGAAAATTTATTTTAAATATCTATCATAATATTTTTAATTATTTATTTAAAGTTAAATATTCGAGAAAAAATTTACAAGTACTGTCAAAATATCATTTAATCTTACAACATGATTCGTCTGTCATTTATTATCATTAATAATAAAAAAATTAAGAATTATATATTCTCCGATCATTATCATCAATGATATTTTTAATTTTATTTAAAAAATGAGTAAAAAATAAAATAATAAGTAATAAGAATATTTTTATCAATAAAAAAATATTCTTTTGCTTCTATTTAAAAAAATAAAATAAAAGTTGAAATGAAAAAGAAATTTTTACTCTATATAAGTGAGGATGACCCTTTTTGGTTGTCCCTAGGGCGTCTCAATAAAATTAATATCTAAAGTTAAATTTTAATAAGAGTTCCATATATAGATATACATACAAAAATATTATTGGTGTAGTATTTTTAAAAGATACATAACCTCTAACTTCATGTATTAATATGGTTATTAATAAAAGTAAGGATTAGTTTTAGTTAATAAGATATTAGTCATTTATTTGCAATGCATAACTTTGGATATTTTTGTTTGAATTTTATTTATTAATATAAAGTTTGAATTGTTTAGTTTAAAATTCTAATATATTTCTTGCATAAATGAGAATTTTTTTCTTTTTTTTAAGATAATTTTTTAAAATGTATTTTATAATTTTTATTATTATTTTAAGTGAAATTAAAATTACATAATTTATTATTAAAATTTTAGGAGCCTAAAGCAATAGCTTTAATGCCACCTCTGGTCGTCCCCACAAGGCTCCTATCGAAATACTGTAAATAACACTATTCGCTGATGAATACACGCAGTGGTTGGTGCAATTGATTTTTTGCCATCATTCGCTGTGTAATATTTTGGGGGCCTTTAGGTGTCATTTGACGTGTAGTTACTGGTGTGTGGGTTCTAGGTGTGATCTTTTATGGACTTTATTAGATATTTTTTACATTAATATAGGCTTAATTTTTAATTGACCTTCTTATCAAAAATATTTATTTTAATTTAGCTATTGAATTTTTAAAATTGAGAGAATCTTATTATTTGTTTTAATACTATTCTTATCATTAACTGACTACATAAAATATATTCCCTCCATTTTGTATTAGTTGGTTTTTATGAATTTGGCACACCATTAAGAAAATATTAATTAGGTGATTATTTTATCAAATTAATCTTATTAATTATGCTTTGAAAGTATAAATGTGAGTTATACACTATGTAGTCATTTAATAATTGGGGTAGCCTTGGAAGAACATAATAAAATTGTTTTGATTTCATACATGGGACAACACAAATTTATATTTTCATAATATAATTAGTAAAGCTAATTCAGTAAAATAAACTCTTAATAGATATTTTCTTAAAAGGAGTGTCAAATCAATAAAGGTCATCTATTTTGAAATGAATAGCTATCAATTAAATATTTTAGATTAGTTTTTTAAAAAAGAAAATTCACATATTTTCATTCGCCTATTAATTAGCTAAATTAATCACTTAAAATATGCATTCTCCTTGAATTATATGCATAATATATTTTATGTTTCAATTCTTACATTTATTTTGATACATATTATGGTACTTTTAGTTCTTATATTTGGTTCAAACAAAATATTTTTTTAACATAATCAAGAAGATTTTTTCTTTCATATTTACTCTTAGTTTTATAAGTGAGTGTTTACATAATAAAGAAATCATAGTAAATATTTTAGGTACAAAAATACATATTATTAATTACAGTAAGGAGAAAGAATCAAATATGTCCCTAAACTTTGTAAAAATGTTCAGATATACTCTCCGTTAAAATTTTAGTTCACCAATGCTCTTGCCATTAAAGTCTTGGATCATATATATCTCTGTTACCAAGTTTGGGCTATATATATCTCTGTTGTCAAGTTTTGGATCATATATACTCTTGTTACCGTTAATTGCTTTGATAAAACTTTTCAAACCCTTTTTTCCTTTTTTTTTTTTTAAAAAATCATATTTTCCACATCACTTTTTAATTGTTACATCACATGTAATTAGACTCATCCTTTTCTTCTACACGTTAATCAACCTTCAAATGCTCTCATCTACCTGACAATCTCTCTGGATTTTCTTTAATTTGCTGAAATTCCTTTGTTGTATTTTTCGATTCTTGCATAACTCCAAGAATCATCAAGTAAAAAAATGAAAAAAAGGCAAGAATACCTCATAAAAACTCAATGGACAATTGCAATGAAAGTCAAGAATTAAAGTTCTTACCAACTGCAAATTATTTAGTATCATATCAACCAACTCTATCTTTCGGCTTACGTTGGGTGGGTAGAATTCCTAGTGAGACGTAGAATAATGTGGTCGTCATAACAAGAAAAATGTTATTTTATGGTGTTTTCGGGTATAAGAATCTATATTTAGGCACAACAACTTCAACACTAGTTCAAGTTTAAAACAAGAACACTATGAAGTACAAAAACACCCTCAACACAAGATCAAAGTAATCTTTCTAAAAAGTGTGTTTTATTTTTTCAGAAATTAAGATGAAACAGAAATATAAAGCCAAGTCCCCCGACTTCACGGAGTGTTCTTAAGGAATTATTCTCCTCACTGTATCCGAGGTTTTGGAATCTTCCTCCCAGGATAAAATGACTTTCAATCCAACTATAGCGGTATCTCAAATAATTGGATTCGTCGAACTCACTCAACGATTTGATTGATCACAAAGAATGTTTGGAAGACAAGAAGAATTTTTATTTCAGAAAATTTTTCATTTATTTCTAAACATGTGGATGAAGGCAGGTTTATATAGCCATCAGATGCCTCTTCTGAAAGGTGGCAATGGTTCACTTAAAAGGTGTATCATGTTGTTAATTCGAAACATTGTGTCTTTTTCTGAAAAGACATAACTATTTGAACAGCCACACTTTTTCCAAAACAATATGTCTTTTGCTCAAAGATTATATCCCTCCATTTTTCATTCACACCAATTAAACCCAACGAAAACATTGGGAGTTGTGAACAGATATCTGGTTACCTATAGTAGTGGATTTAGTACGGTACAGTAATAATGGTCGTATCATGGTGCTCTCTGCACAAAAATTAATCTAGGAATTGTGGACGAAAGTAGTTCTACTATTTAACATGATTTTCTTAATATTATTAATAAGAAATGTCTTAGTGTTGTAGCCGTAGAGCAAAATGCTGTTCACTTTTACTATGACATTTTGAGGAGGACTTAAGTAGTTAATGTTTTCAAAGGTGATCACCCCTGTTGTTTGTAGTATAGTCATAAAGGGCTTCTCAAAAGAGTAAGTAAGAAAGAGATTTGAAAAGCAATCACTATCTTATAGGCATTCTGATGGTAAAACTAACGATTACACGACTCCAAAAGTGGATGCGGTCAGCCTCAGAGGAAAGGGGATGTGACTAGGATTCTGGTGGGGGTTAGAACATATACTTGAGAATAGTAGTACTAAGATGTATTGGAACAAGATATAGTACACATCGCCTCAAACCAAAAGGGAAAAAGAGGACCGACCATCAGTCATTATTAGGTGATATACACAACTTTATTTTCCTTCTCTATGAGCTAGTTTTCAGCCTTCAAGCTCTACTTTAAGGAAACCCAAACTTGCAAAGAACTTGAGCAGTGTCTTTTTACCCCTTTGCATATCACTTAAAAAGACATTCTCTTCCATGGACTTTCCATTGGACCAATCTCCTCCTCCTTCAACAAATTCAGACTTTTCTTTATCTTCATTTTCTCTTGTCACTTATTGCTCCGCATTAAGCATCATCATTTCTGGGGTTTCTCTAGGATGTGTCATATCGGTTGCTACCTCTTCATTCGAACTCAACTGGATATTGAAATGTCAAAGCACATTTAATCAGCAATTAGAACTATATAAATGAGATATACAATGCCTTTGATAACTACAAGCTAGAGGTCTCTTGAATAGCAGAACATTTCAGGTTTCTGAGCATACATAAACAGACCCTTAAACTTGGCCTCAGCTGCACTCGAACTTTGACATTGCACATCTAGCTATTTCAACTTGGTCTCAACAGACAAATAAACACTCCAACTTGTCCCTATCGTGTCTCATGGACACTCGAAGCTGACGTGACACATACATTTTGGAGGTGTCTAGATGATCATTTTGTAAGTTAAGAGTGTTTACTTGCCAGTTGAGTCCAAGTTTGAGTGTTCAAATGACACGACGGTGTTACAAGTTTTAGTTTTTGTGTCTCTGTAGTTTATAAGCTTTTGATTGTTTGAATGCAAACTTTCTTGTGTTCTGATAACATACATGTCACACAGCTTTACAATGTGATCAAGAAATTCTGCTATAATTTCACATTTTCATCTCCAAATCCTGAATATGGACCAATTGGTAGTATTTGCTCATTCTTGGTAATTTAACACAAGCAGTCAAGCACAAATGACTCAAGATCAAATGGTAGATTGTCTCTATATCATTGTAGTATACCTTATTTATTTATTATGAATAAAAAACGGAGAAGAACAACATTTGATAAACAAAACTTCTCCAAACAGGTGTTTTTTAACAAATATATGACGGGGGCATCATCTCTTGCCAAGCCTATAAAGAGAGAGACTTTTGAGAGGTGTCAGGCAGTTTATCTCAGTCACCTTGAACTCCTCCAATTTCGATCAAACTGAGCGCTCAGCAACAACTTTGTCTTTGTGAATTTCATTTAACAACACATTACACTCTTGTTTATTTGATCCAAGTGAGCTTTCAGAAACGACTCTGTCTGCATGAACCTTTGAGGTCAAAACTTGTGTTAAGCCAGGAACCAAGACAGGAATTCTTTCCTCCATAACTAGGACCGACTCATCTGTTGAGCCCAACACTGCATCATTAAATCGAGTGCCATTCATGCCAATGGCTTTTGCTTCCATTGCGGTGTCCTCATTTCGACGAGTGTTCATATCCTCGTTTACTTAAGAGATATTTTCCGCGATTATAGCTAGAACTTAGTTAGTTTTTTCCTCGTTTACATCATCTTCTAGGTCTACAGCAGTTGGTGGAACCAAATTCTCAGCTGTTAAAATTTCGGGATTAACTGCAGATTCTTCAGATTTGTTCTGAACCAGGTTCCTCTTCTATAATTGTCTGCAGCTCAGCGTTGTCCCAATCTTCATAAACTGTTATCGTGTTCTTTGTTTCCCATGTTTGTGTTAGCCCATATGTTATTGGGCCTTTAGTTTATGGACCTTTAGGTTATTGGCTAT
>NW_025882280.1:0-2285 GCF_002878395.1 Capsicum annuum
TTTTGAAGTTACTTAAGTGTGGTCACTCGAGAATTGTATTAGTGAGTCGAAAATGTTTTAAGTGTAGTTACTTGAAAGGTGAGCTTGTGCTTTGAATATAGTTGCTCAAAAATAATTTTAGGTAGTTGAAATGTGAACTTGTCAATTGAATTTGCTAAAGTGTGGTTACTTGAGTAGTGAATTAGTGACTCAAAAATTTTAAAGTTTAGGTTCTTGAAATGTGAACTTGTCAATTGAATTTACTAAATTTGGTTACTTGAGTAGTGAACTAGCGACTCAAAAATATTTTAAGTTTAGGTAGTTGAAATGTGAACTTGTCAATTGAATTTGCTAAAGTGTGGTTACTTGAGTAGTAGTGAATTAGTGACTCGAAAATGTTTAAGTTTAGGTTCTTGAAATGTGAACTTGTCAATTGAATTTACTAAATTTGGTTACTTGAGTAGTGAACTAGTGACTCGAAAATGTTTTAAGTTTAGATAGTTGAAATGATGTTACCTTATCATAAAAAAAGTTTAGGTAGTTGAAATATGAACTTGCCAATTGAATTTGCTAAAGTGTGGTTAAGTGTGGTCACTTGAAAAATGCATTAGTGAGTCGAAAATAATTAATTAAGTATAGTTACTTGAAAGGTGGACTTGTATTTTGAATATAGTTAAGTGTGGCCACTTGCGAAGTGAGTTAGTGACTTGAAAATGTTTAAGGGTAGGTATTTGAAATGTGAACTTTTTATTTTGAATTTAGTTTAGTTTGGTAACTTGTGAAGTGACTAAGTGACTTGAAAATGTTTAGGTGTAGGTACTTGAAATGTGAACTTTTCATTTTGAATTTAAGTTTAGTTTGCTAATTTGCGAAGCGAATTAGTGACTTGAAAATGTTTAGGTGTTAGGTACTTGAAATGTGAACTTTTCATTTCGAATTTAGTTTAGTTAGATAATTTGTGAAGTGACTTAGTGACTTGAAATGTTTAAGTGTAGTTACTTGAATTATGGATTAGTGACTTTTGTTTTGAATTTAGGTACTTGAAATGTGAACTTGCGTTTTGATTTTAGTAAAGTGTGCTCACTTGAGAAGTGAATTAGTGACTTCAAAATGTTTAAGTGTAGGTACTGGAAACGTGAACTTTTCATTTGACTTTAGTTTAGTTTGGTAACTTGTGAAGTGAATTAGTGACTTGAAAATGTTTAGGTGTTAATATGTGGAATGTGAACTTTTGTGACTTGAACTAATTACTTGAATGTGATTGATTGTGTAGATGGAACCTGATTATAGCTGGATATATCAACGAAATATTGATAATAGAATAGGTGATGCTGAGATTGAAGATGAGGATGATGAGTTGTAGTTTTTAGTATTTTGTATGTTTGATAGTTTGGATTTGTGGGCTGATTAGGGGGAATAGAGTTCGGAATGAGACTATCAGGGAGAGGGTTGGTGTGACTCCAGTGGAGAATAAGATGCGGGAAGTTCGATTGAGATGGTTCAGACATGTGATGAGGAGGGGCATGGATGCCCCGGTTCGTAGGTGTGAGAGACTAGCTTTGGATGGTTTTAGGCAGGGTAGGGGTAGGCCGAAGAAGTACTGGGGAGAGGTGATTAGGCGGGACATGGAGCAGTTACAGCTCACTGATGACATGACCCTAGATAGGAAGATCTGGAGGACACGAATTAGGGCAGAAGGCTAGGGTCATTTTGGGTCGCTAGTGTAGGGAATTACTTGGTGGGGGTATTATTCTTGTTATGATATCTTGTTTCATGCTTTATTACGAATCTGTTTACTTTTCTCTGTTTTCTATTACTTGTGGGTGTCGTATTTATGTTATGCTATCTTGTTCCATGCTTTACTATGTATTTGTGTAGTATTCTGTATCTCGAGCCGGGGGTCTATTGGAAACAACCTTTCTACTTCTTTAGAGGTAGAGGTATGGACTGCGTACATCTTACCCTCCCCAGACCTCACTATGTGGGAATACACTGGGTTTGTTGTTGTTGATAGTTTGGATTTGGAATCTCGATAAATTTTGTATATAATGTTTGTATTCTTATGGTGGTTGGTTGATTGTATATTAAATGATTGGTGGGATGTATTGTAGATAATAATCAATGTTTGTAAATGATTAGTGGGTTATATTGTAAATAATTTAATTTTTAATTTTTGTATTTTGAAAATTTTCAAATTTTTTTTTTACAAAATTATCAAAAAAACCGACCACATGTGGCAGCTTTTTTAAAAATTTTCAATATTTTTTTTTATAAAATTATCAAAAAAACCGACCACATGTGGTAGG
>NW_025882281.1:0-3745 GCF_002878395.1 Capsicum annuum
ATCCCCAAAACCTCTCTGTTTCTGTTCGTTCCGGCAAAATCTTGCCAGAACACCGTATCCGAAACCCATTGGAAAACCCATATCACCATCTCCTTCCTCCGTAAACCACCATAAATATATCAAATCGACCCAACTCGTTGGTTTTTACCACTGCCGGAGTTCAATAACAACAGTCAACTTGAATTTTGGTCTTTCTTTATTCTGGAATCTTGGTTTTGGTCGAAGTGGATAGCATTCGAGTTGATGGGTTTGCCGTTGAGGTTTTGTGGTGCTCACATCTGAGTAATTCAATTTGATCAAAATAAAATCATCAATTAAGGTCCAACTCCGTCCCTTCTCATTTTTATTTTGTTATATGTGATTGATGGGTGTGAAGCATGATAGGATGTGAATATTTGGTGATTTTGATTTGTCGGTTGATTTTATTGATAGTGGTTGTGGATTGTTAAAAATAGTAGACATGAATGTTATGCTGGAATCTTGTTGATTTGGGGGTCGGGATTGAAAATTGATAATCAAATAAGTTGAAGGTTGTTTGTTTTGATTCATTACTGAATATTGTCAAATTGGATAATATCATGATAGGTCAAGTGGGTAGGCAATCGTAGGTTCGGGTAGGCAAAAATTTAGAAACAAGTGTTTCGTTGGATGTTTGAATGTGGAGTATGTGTTGAATGTTTTCTACTTTATCGCATTCGATTCAAATGTATTCAATTAGCCGGGGAATGCCCCGAGGTCTTCTGTACGTATTCACCGGGGAATGCCCCGACGTATCATGTTGGCTGAAAATGATCGTGATGAAGGCCCGCGGCATCGGGTAAGGCATTGGAGATTAGTCTAGATTTAGTTTAGAATAGGATTTATATTTTTGTATTTTTCTATTTTCGGACTGTATAATTGGACTGGACTTTACATTTTGGATTGTTTTGTTTTGTTTATTGTTTGATTATTTTGCGTGCTTTTGTGTGATTTATACATTTCTTAGTGTCACAAATAGTCGATACACTCTACCAAGCGACCGTAGTTGAACCACGGGATCGAGGGGTGCCTAACACCTTCCCCTCGGTCAACAGAATTCCTTAGCTGGAATCTCTGCTCGCAAACCAGTTCAAAGAGTCAAATGGTTTTGAAAAGGATTTTCCAATGGTGACTTGGCACACCAGATTATGCCAAGTGGTGACTCTAAATAAAAATGTTAATAATCCTTTTCCGAAACAAATTTTCATTTCTTGCCACTTAAATAATAAAACCCTTTTGAACATTAAATTATAACCATTTTTTGGAGTGCGAAAAAAGGGGTGTGACAGCTCTGGCGACTCTGCTGGGGAAGGTTGAAAAGTTTTCAAAATTCGAGCTATTTTTGGAGTCGTATCGGCTTTGTTTGGCATTACGAGTGTATAAGCTTGTTTGTGATTTTGTTTATGTTATTTTTTTTCACTTTTGTGCGTTTTCGTGCTCTTTGTTTATAGTATTTATCCTATGTGTTACCGCTTTATATCTGTCATCATGAGTCCACCCCTCGACCTTCTTTCTGCAACAAGTCCGTAGTACACGTGTTGTACATAACCTCTAGTTGAGTCACCCTTATTTTAGGGGGGGAGCCGTCGGTGTTATGGAGTAGGTGGAAAGCAAAGCAGCCACTATCGACCATACGCTTTCCCGAATAGCCTTGTTAGTGAACCACAACGTAGGTCAGCCTTTAGGTCATGCTTATGTGCATCATATGGAGACCTAGCAGGACCCACATGGACCTTTGTAGGAGACTCACCTCTAAAGCATCCCTACGTACTAACCGTTGTATAAGGGTAACGTGGTCATTTGATGGACTGATTTAAAAAAAAATAAAGAGTCAAAAAGAATGAATCAAAAGGAATGTCGTAGTTTATTTTAGAATTCTTTATGGCTTTTGTTCTTCACGATCCAAAAAACTCAAAAAGATTTTTTTTTACGTTTTGCATTTGTCTTCTCAAAGTACCGTAAATTAAAAAAAAAAGTTTTGTTTGCCTTTTCTATTTATTTATCAAAAACAAAAAATACCAAAAAGATTTTTTCTTCATAATTGGTGGTGTCAGTCTTAGTTAAAGTGTCTAGCTGAAAATCCAAAAATTTTTTCGTTTGTTTTTGGTAGTGTCTCTTAAGTTAGGGTCAATTTATTAGTTAATCGTTAATTGTCCAATCTGGATGAACTACACATACGTGATTCCCTTTCCTCGGGCTGGGATACGTAGGCAAACCTCGGTGGGTCCGGTATTCTTTGTGTTGGCCTTTGTCTTATTATTAGCCTAGGTCTGTCGCCCCGTAATCTAGAGTTGTTTGCCAAGTAGATTGATTTCGCTCAGTACTTCTATTCGGAAAATTGGAGTCATGAATGTGGTCTGTCCCATCGACATGTGCTTGTGTCAAAAATCCCAAGGGTTGGGAATCTCCTACTCCTGTCGAATTTCTACGTCACTCATGTTATGATTGATGAAGGTTCAGGTGCAAATATTTGCCCTATTTCTACTTTGCAAAAGTTGAATATTGGTGCTGACAGGATCAAGCCCAACAATGTATGTGTTAGGGCTTTCGATGGTGCAAAATCAAATTCCATTGGCAAAATAGAACTAATGTTGACCACAGGGCCTGTTGAGTTCACCATAGAGTTTCAAGTATTGAATGTAGACTCCTCTTACAATCTGTTGTTGGGAAGGCCGTAGATCCACAAGGCTAAGGCGGTTGCATCTACATTGCACCAAATGATTAAGTTTGAGCATGACAGGCGAGAAGTAGTTATTCATGGTGAAGGAGATTTGTCAGCCTACGAATATTCTCCCTTGTCTCTTATTGAAGCAAATAACATAGAAGAGACATTTGTCTATCAAATTTTTAATACAGTGCCAGTGAATCGTATCCTTGAATGACAGGCTATACTGGGACCACAATTGTCTTTTGCTTCTATCATGATGGTGAGTGAACTTTGGAAATACGGATTTAAGCCAGGAAAGGGTTTGGGAGCATCTCTGCACGGTATAGTTCATCCCATATGTCCACGTGAGAACGTGGGCACGTTTGGTCTGGGATTTGAGCCTATAGCTGAAGATATGAAGAAAGCCAAGGGAAGGAAAAAGGAAATATGGTCACTCACTCGCCCAATGCCACTACTCAGTGAATCATTTGTTAAGAGAGGTGTCATGAAGCATGTGGAATTTAAAGTTGAATTGGTTGATGACTTCCAGAACATTTTTATTGAAGTTGGTATGGTCGAAGCAGGAGAAGGTACCAGTAGGGCAGACGTGCAATTCATAGGTCCAGCTGTCCGGCTCAATAATTGGGAAGTCACTCCTCTCCCCGTCAGAAGGGAGTTTTGGTAGTTTATTTTATTTTTTCTTTCTGTTTATTCAAGTTATTTCAGGGTTGTAATTCAGATTTTAGTTTGTTTATGTTATGTTGGCATCTGTGTTTAAACCCTTCTATCTTTTTAATTAATGAAATGCAATGTCCCTTTTGTTTCGTGTCTAATATATTTTGTTTTTCTTTTCTTACACAGTTCTCTTTATGCTGATTCTAATGACATGACATGCATGCGGAATTTTCAGCCTGATCTTAAAATCCAAACTAATCAAGATGAATTAAGCAGAATGGGGAATATGATGAAGAAGAAATACTAGAAGAAATAAGCAAAGAGTTGGAACAGTTTGAAGACAAACCGAATCCTAATTTGAATGAGACTGAGCCAATAAATCTAGGGGATCAAGAAGATGTTAGG
>NW_025882282.1:0-1002 GCF_002878395.1 Capsicum annuum
ACCACCCTCATGGAAGCTAACAAAGACCGTAGCACAGTCTTTGTTCCCAAGGCTCTAGTATGGGATGAGATCCTTCACAGTAATGACTGGCACTTTGAAGCCGTCACCCAACCTGTTCGACGTTACTCAGAACGATCTCAGATCGAACGAGTAATTCAACATCCAGATGGATCTATAGATCTGAAATTTTTAGGAGTCGATCCCTCTCGACTCTCATCTTCACGGCGGTCCGTCTCCTGTGCCTCTTCCTCTAAAAAGGAACAAGAGTCCGACGAACACGACGGCCCCGACGACAAGGGAAAGATTAGAGGAGTTGATTACTCTGGTCCGATCCCGAAAGTCTATTATCAAACAACTAAGGTCAAGGAACCTGAAAATCTCTACGAACCAGGAAGCCCTTCGGCTTCAGAAATGGCTCCTCCACAACCTAGGCGCGACCCTAGCCTTTTCGTTATTCGAGAAGATAACGAAGACTATGTCCCGGATCTTCAGGCCTTAAAGGTCCGATGGAATAATCCGAGAGACACCCTCAAAAGGAGATGGTACATAAATACCTATTCTCCCGAACAGCAAAAGGAGTTTGGTCGACTATGGATAGCCGACATGAAACGACTCCGTTGCGATATGGAATTCTTCTTCTGGCTAGAAAAAACTGGAAGAATAGAAAACCAAACAGAATCGCTCAACGCTATCGTTACCAAATGGTACACCCAGCGGAATACCGTAATTGAATCTACTACTCCTCCTCTGGAAGGACTTAACATCCCTTACGCTAACGAAGTCATCAAGGCTTCTCCATTCAAAACTAAATACGAAAGAGGTACCATGACACCTCAATGCAAGGATCTTGATAGAATAATTGAACAAAACAATTATACAAATCAAGCTCTTCATACCATATCCCAGCAAATAGAGGACGTCAAGAGTCCTCCTCTTTCCGCCCCGTTACCAGCTAAGAGCACTCCAAGCTCTAAACCTCTTTCAAACCCTATCTTCAAACTC
>NW_025882283.1:0-1172 GCF_002878395.1 Capsicum annuum
ATTTTTGGAAATCTTTATATCGTTGGAAAGCTTAGTCAATAACCTTCGCATGGAACCATCGACGGGAAAATTCTGGTATAAATAAAATTAAAAAAATTAATTCCATATAAATAAGACCAATACACGTGCTTGAATATGCCAATACACGTACTTGAATGCAGGGTGTTACAGAATCCCACTTGTCCCTACCCATTTCTTTGCATTCCCTAAAGATAGGAGCAAAGTGAGGGTCCTCGGATCACGAACTCCTTGGGCCACAAATAGTGCTGCCAAGTGGCCAAAGCTCGAATTAAGGGATACAACTCTAGATCGTACATTGAGTAGTATAGAGTTGCTCCTTTGAGATTTTCACTAAAATAAGCAATGGGTTTTAAATCTTGCATCAAAACAGCCCCTATGCCCACTTTACAAGCATCGCACTCAACTTCAAATATCTTATCAAAGTTGGGCAATTGTAATAAAGGTGTGGAAACGATCATAGCTTTCAAGGTTTCAAAAGCCTTATCTTGCTCTCCACCCCACTTGAAGGGTTGGTCTTTTCGAATGACCGCGGTCAAAGGAGCAGCTATGGTGCTGAATCCGTTGACAAACCTTCTATAAAACTAGCTAACCCATGGAAGCTTCTTACTTTGCTAATGGTTTGCGGGGTTGGCCAATTTTTGATAGCATCTATCTTGGATTCATCCACTTCGACCCCTCTTGAACTAACAACAAAACCCAAGAAAACAACTTCATTAACACCAAAAGAGCACTTCTCCAGATTTGCATACAACCTTTCCTTTCTAAGGACATCAAACACACATTGTAAATGCATCATATGCTCATCAATTGACTTACTATAGACCAAGATATCATCAAAGTAAACAACAAACTTTCCAATAAATGGTTTCATCACATGATTCATTAGCCTCATGAAAGTACTTGGAGCATTTGTTAGGCCGAATGGCATAACCATCCATTCATAGAGACCAAATTTAGTCTTGAAGGCGATTTTCCATTCATCACTGGGTTGCATTCTTATTTGGTGATAGCCACTCCTTAAACTAATCTTGGAAAATAAACACAAGCCATTCAATTCATCAAGCATATCATCTAACCTAGGGATAGGGTGACGATATTTTACCATAATCTTATTGATGGCTCGGCAGCCCACACACATATGCCATGTTCCA
>NW_025882284.1:0-1618 GCF_002878395.1 Capsicum annuum
AGTTTGAAGAAGTCTACATATTCTAGTGTATTAGTGTAATGCCCGGGATATCTAAACTACGATTCAAACAATTTTTAAAATGTGTATAGATCAAAACCCGATGATTTTAAATGATAAATAAGTGATAAAACCAATTCCTTAGCATGAAAAGAGTTTTTGATATCAATTAAAGTCCTAAGGAACTTCTAGTTTAAAGTTAAATTGCAAGCTTCTTTACCAACTGAGTTTTCATATAAAAATTTTATCAAGGCCAGCTATGAGCATAAATCCTTGAATATTAAGAGTTTTTCATATCATGACCCGCCAAATTAAAGTCCATTGAATCTTTTTTCAAATGTTTTTGACCTTTTCTCAATCCAATATCATGGTATAATGTTATGATCATTTTATTAGAGGGTGTCTATTTGCCAACGATCGATGGATGAAGTTGACGACACAGTTGATGACTTGTCAACTTGATGACAGTTAGTGAAGTTTGACTTCAAGACTAACTAGTAAGATAAAAAATTTTCCATAAGTTGACGATTTGGTTAACGGCCCATCAAGGGTTTGACAGTCCATTACTTCAACCGTGAGACGAGATTTTTTTGCAGTTTTAAAGAGTTTTTTCTCGGATAGTTTGGTCTTTTATTTACCCCAGAACCTCTTCCTATGATTGAAATCATCAAATATGGGTTAGTTCTTAGAAAAACATCAACAAGTTAGACCAAATACTTTTCCTTCTCTAAAATTCCAACTCTCAATTTCAAGTAAGTATCAAGCTCAGGGTCTTTAAATTCAAAGATTCTCCTCAATTCTTTTCACATGATAAGTTGGATAAACCCCTTTCGAAAAAAGTTATACCTAAATAGTTTTCTTATTATGTATGTGTTTGTACATAAGAATTGGGAATTAATGTTGACAATGATTCCACGAACGAGGATACAATTTAAACTTTGTGAGCCCTTCTCTATGATATTTTCTCGAATCTTTATTTGAACTTGGGATTTGAGATTGTTACTTACACTGTGAAATATTCATATTATGAATTTTTAAGTTAGAATATGTTTGGTTTCAAGAAATCATGCTCTTGAAAAATCACTTTGGGATATTCTAAACCTTATGGTCATAAAATTAGATTTACCCCCATTGCCTATATTTTTGCAAAAACAATGAACGTATGGTGACTCTAAAAAGCCTTAATGGATTTTTAAAATGTACTTATTATAAGCCATCAAAATGGTTGGGCTAATGAGTTAACGAGTTTATAAAATTTTACGGAATGATATGTATGACTTGCAAGTCTTGATATGATGATACCAACTAAATGATTGCACCTACGAAAGGTTTATATTTTGTCAACTGATTAATGTTCATGAAAATATTATAAATGGGGAGAATTATGTAGTTTAACGATAAGGTGTATGTCCTCGTGACCCAACGGTTGAAATCTATGTTTAGATGACATACGGATGGTTCACTTCTTAACAAGATGATATATTGATTTCCGTCTAAGAGGATGATATGATGGCCATGGTGATGTATATCTCAGTTCAAGTAGAAAATATGGATTGAGGCGGGACAAACCAAACTCATATAGCTCATGAGTTACTTAATATTGGTGATACTTCCTAGTACA
>NW_025882285.1:0-2615 GCF_002878395.1 Capsicum annuum
AACATTCCTCTTCCACATCCTTGTCGGACAGCCCCCCACCGATGCCTCCTTCTGAAGAAGAGAGGGGTGAAAAGGAAATTGCATTGCCGGAACGTCGAAGTGGGAAAGCCCCTACGAACGAACCTTTGGAGGAAATGTCTACAAGAACACTCCAGTCCAGGGACAAAAACCACGGTAAGCGTCTTAAAGGTTATTTATTTATTGTTTTGTTTTATATTTTCGATGCCTTTTCTTAATTTTTAAGATTCTTGCAGTTTTTTCTATTGAAAGCCCGTTTCGAGGTTGCCTACTACATGTGGGGCAAACATTGGGCGTGAGCTTTCCCATTATGCAACACCCGACTCCACAAAAAGGAGAAGGGTTCCGGATCTTACCAAACCTGACGTCGAAGTGATCAGTTCTCATTTGCTCCAACATCAAAATGGTACAATTGAATCACTGACAGTTCTTAAGCCTTCACCTTCGTGCATGGGTTCCAACCGGTGGTCTAGAGACATTTGGAGCGTCATCAAGTGACCAGGAGATGATGGAGCTTGCCAATATGCCTGGTTGTGATATGAATCCTCCGTGTCCCCGGGTTGTGGTAGATATTCATCCAGTGGTGGATCTTCTGAATGATTTCTCGATGGTAACTAAACTGTTTGAGGCCTTCCTTGGGCCTGAGGAAAAGGCGAGGTTAGAGTAACAGGACTTGAAAAGTTTATTCACTCAGCTGATCACCTCTATCCAACAAGTAAGACGGGCACTACTAATCATCTAAATACATTTTCGTGATAATTCTACTAACTTTTTTTTCTTTTTTTCTGCATTTAACTTATAGACCCACCAATTTACGATCGCCACCCGAGAAAAAGCAAGCGATTATACGCATAAGCTTCTGGACCACGCTGGTGATGTGGAGCATCTAAAATCCACAGCTCCAGGCCGAGGTAAGTGAGCTCCGATCAAAAAATGCTGGGCTCCAGGCTGAGAATGAGAAGCTGCAAGCCTGGCAAATAGAGCTACACGGTAAGCTCTCTTCAAGGGAGAACGTACATGCTTACCTTTACTCTAGGAACCATGCCTTGAAGAAAAGGGTGGCCAACCTAGAGGCTGATTTGGCTGAGTTATGTGCTAAAAATGAGATGGACAGAGTGAGACTTCAGGCCAGGCTGAATGTATTGTGGGTGAGGCGTAGAAATGACAGGAATGTGGCTGAATTGGACAGTTGCTGGGTGTCCCTACAGACCCGGGTGGACACCCTTCTTGAGATCCAAGACGGAGACCTTGATCTTGCCATGGCCGTCACCGAAGCTGAAGTTGCTGCTAATGCTGTAACAGAAGTCCTGGAGCAGGCTCTATCCGAAAATGACTCTGAGAGTCATGACCCTCTGGGTGTTTCAGACGATGAGAGTGAAGATGCCTCAGATGCACCCCCCTCTATCCTGATGCCTAGCAGTTATGTTTTTAAGGACTTTTGGGCCTTCGAGCCTCTCTTATCATTTTGCTAGTTCACTTTTTGAGGCTTTCTTGTGCCTGAAGCCCATCCCTTTTTTTGCTTTGTTTTTTTGTTGCAAGTATTTCTGTCCCTTTGGGCCCTTTGTTATGAAATAGAGACTAAACTTTATATTATGCTTGCATTTTGATGTAATGTTGAACTCTCAGAACCATTTTTGATGGTTACAAGTGCAAAATCTTACAGATTGAAGACATTTTTTAATGAACTAAGATTAGAAACACTGAAGTTTCAATACATTACTAGTCGAATTTAGATTTGCCAAGTATAACTAATAAGAGTATTTTAAGAAAATATTCAATAATGCTTCTCTTGTAAAATTTGTCGCTCATGCGTTATGAAAGATAATATATGTTATTTCTTATAATTATCTTACAACCACTTGAGTTTTAAAAAAATTTATTTCCTTGTTTTTTTTCTTGCTATATGAAGAACAACAAGGTTTAAACCACAAAACTGGTAGCTTCTGTCATCGAACTATATATGTGATTAAATTCTAAATTTACTTTCTATCAGTTTTAGTATGGCATTACTATTCCCCATAAATATAAGATTGTTAACATATAAGCATGCAATGAGAATTTTCCCAATCTCCCATTCTTTGTAATTTTCACAAGAACTGTATGCTCATATGGATACTTTTGCGAACCCATTAATTTTGAGAGAAATAAGCCTCGCTGAGTTTGTTTTCGTCCATAAAGTATAGTTAATTAAGGTAATTTAGTTTTCAAAAAACTCATAAAATAGTCAAAATGACCATTTTGAGAATTACTATGAACACGTAAATCAATATCAAGAAGAGGAAGCACATTCATTTAATTTGAATGAATTTAGACATGACGATTCAAGTGCTTCGAGTTGTCATCAAGGGGATAAATTTTGTAGGTCTTCAAGCAGTCTAAGGGTATTACATAGTTATACTAATACCCTTTTCTTTCCCTCATTGAGATTTCTTATTGCCTGACATACCCCTTTTCTAGTCATACTTTGGTATAGGGGTGTCAAACGGGCCGGGCTGGGCCAACTCGGAACCGGCCCTTCCATTTTAACCGGGTTGAGAGCCGGTTAAGGGCCGGGTTTGACGTTATCCGGGCAGGGCCGGGCCAACACAGTAAAAAAA
>NW_025882286.1:0-1040 GCF_002878395.1 Capsicum annuum
CTTTTGAATTTACGATCGAGTGTATACATACAGTACAAATTTATACATAGAAATTCGACATAAGAATGAAATGAAGGAAACAAATTAAAGGGATCAAAAGTGGGAATAAATGATCGAATTATTAAGTGAACAGTGCATTAATTCCTTAGAAACATTTCTAATTAGGGTCTGCATCCGTCGGTTCGATTCGATTTTATATATTTTCGATTCAATTTATCAGTTTTTAATTTTTAAATATGCTAAACCAATAACCAAATCAATAAGATATTTTTTAGCGGTTTTCGGTTTAACAGTTAAGAAAATACTCATAAAATAGAAATAGTAGTAACTAACATGAAAAAAAACCGAATCTTAGTTGCAACCAAAAATCTTACATGATGTGTTTTAATTTATAAGAATTGTCAAGTTTTGACTAAATGTTGTTCGAAGAAATTAAGAGTTTGTATTATTGAAATAATATGTTTGTTAATTTGTAGAAATTAATAGAAATATATAATAAGTCATATATATATATATATTCTTATTGGGTTATCGGTTTACCCAATAACCCAATAAAAAAATCAAACTGAACCAATAACTCAATAATTTTTTTTTATAAAACCATTAAAAACTGTTAACCCAATAACCTGATAATAATAAATCAATAAAATTTTAATCGGTTCAATTTATCGATCGGTTCAATTTTTACGCACCCCTATTTCTAATTATGATTTTCTGCTTTCTTGTCTTTTCTTTTATTCTATATCGTGGAATGGCAAACAAACCAATTAAATAGAAGTTGAATGAATTGCAGTCTGCAAACGATAAACTTCAATTCAGCCTTATTTATGACCGGGTAACTATATGCTATTGGCTAAAAAAACGTATAGTTTGTTTTGCCGTTTGAGTGAATCAGGTCGTGAGGACTAATTGCCTGCCTATGCATAAATAATTGGCAAAAAAGACATTGTCTAACCACTTTATAAATAAATGGCCAAAGTTTACCTACTGAACAATAAATAATCACTCGATATATTTATTTTTGTTATAAATGTATTTAC
>NW_025882287.1:0-3692 GCF_002878395.1 Capsicum annuum
TTGTGGATTTTCTTTTGTTTTATTTAGACTTATATATTCTGAATAATTACTAATTAAAGATTCTTTAATTTTTCTAAAAGCTTCTCTATTTTTGAATGGTCTTCGCATAATTAATTTAATATTTTTGTAGGTAAATTTTTTAATTCTAACTTAAAATTTTTTAACTCTAACTCTAAATCTAATTCTAATATATATTTCTCTTCCGTACTTTTTAAATTGCTGGGCTTTGATACCATTTGTAGGGGGTTGCGCGGATCAAATAGATTTAGTAGGTTTATTCTTAGAAATTATACAATGGATAATTATTTTGAATATGAAATATCAAACACTGAATAAGAAATAATTTCACCATAATTAATCCCAAAATAACTTATCCCAACATAACTTATCGCAACATAATTAATCCGAGCATAACTTATTTTCAAACGAAATGACCCTTAGTAACAAAAGTGTGAATTTCATAGAATGAATTATGATATTTTCTTGAACCGACGAGAAGAAGTATATGTAATAATTAAGGGATTTGATCACCATTTTGATTTTGATTTTGATCTGGTTCCTCAAACACTACTCAATGATTAGGTTTTTTTCTTTTTTGACAATTATAAAAAACTTGTTGATCTGGAGTTCGGAGAAAAACATGCACTCTCTGTTAACCCAAGTGCAAATCTTGATACCTATTGTTCTTTGTCAAGAGGAAAATTACAATTTTATAAAAATAATGTGTCCTGTGCCTCAAGAAAAACTCCACAAATATCAACTCTACTAATAGATTTAATTTTTGAAACTATATTAATTATCATAAACTTGTTGATCTGGAGTTTGGGAAAAATAAATATAGCTGAACTAGAAACAAACATTACCAAAACAAGCATGATCTTATTCCTAAAAAACTCAATAAATTTCTAGCAAATGATGAATGAACAATAGAATATCCTTATGTTACCATAACTCATTTGATTAAAAATCACCTTGATCATTACTCTTTTTATGGAAACTTAACATGTGATATTAGTGCTAATTATAATAAACCATTTCTATTATCTCCCCGTTTCCTTTCTCATTTTTCTTTAGTGCCCTACTAATCGTCTTACTCCGATCAGATTTCAGGTGCTATATTGGTATCAGAGTCTAGGAACTTTCATAGTAATTATGTAATAGATCTGAAGTCTATGGCATAGGTGTAAAGTTTTAATAAAATGGATATGAGAGAAGTTAGTACGAAAAATACTAAACTTGAAGAGGTAGATTTACCTCAAAATATAGATTTATTAAATAAGTGGATTATTCCAAGAGTAGATATAAAAATCATTTATGAATATGACTTTTCTGATAAATTTAAATATAAGTAGATAATAAAAACCACTGAACAATCTATTGCTTTGAATACTGACGAACAAACCATAAAATTACTGAATAAAAAAGATATTGATACATTTAAAAATCAGTATAATTTTATGCATATTGGTTTAGCGCAAATTGCGTTTAAACCTTTAACCTTGAAAGGTCTTCCAGAAACATTTTTAGCCGTACTATGTGATGCTAGAAATTTAAATTTCCGACAGTCTCTGATGGGATCTATTGAATCTACTCTTGCTTATGGCCCTGTATATTTTAACACTCTGCCAAATTTACAATTATCTTTGACTGATATGAATATTCTTGATGCTTTGACTTTAAATGTTAAAACTCATGGTTATAATTATGCGCCTGGATCTGAACTAATCTGTTCATCCTATCGCATCTATTATCGTTTGTTAGCTACAATGAATCCTCGATGTAAATTAATTGATGATGCTTCTGATTATACTATGCTTATTGAAACTAATTTTACAAATTCCAAGGCCACTACCAGGAGACCTATAAGATAGGATGAGATTAATTTTCCAAAAACATGGATTTTAAACTCAGTCATTTCTCCAAAACAACTTGCGAAAGATGTGACAAACTCAGAGTTAACTCATGTTACTCAAAATATTGACGGAAGAATTTGCCTTCAATTTGATGATAATTTTACCGTTTATAATCGAAACTCTTTTTCTATGTCTAGAATGTTGCCTGAAATGCATCACATCTCTCTAGTTGAACCAGTTTATGGTCCAGCTAAAAATCGTGCTGCATCATTACATAATCTAAGTTTTGCAGATTTGCGTACTCCACTTAGAAGTATTGAAAAGATTAAAATCAATCCTAAAACAAATATAGTTCAAGATAATGATAATGTCCTAGATAGGGACAACCTCACTCCCTCTGAAATGGAGTTTGATATTAATTCTTGTTAAATTATGATTCCTAACCTAATTGATTTTAGTCCTAGTTTACAAGCAAGAAATTATATTAAAAAGGAATTTTTTGGTGAAAAATGAAAAATGTTTAGGACATGGTTTTTCGAAACTTATAGTCATGATGAAATGAAAAATATTTCTGAAGAATTCTATGAAATGTATGCATTAAATAATCAAATTATTTATTTTGTGCAATGGTTTATATCTGTTTACCTGCCTTTATATGTAAAAATTATTGAAAGATCTTACCAAAATTCAAATGGTACTATTACTCGGGCTATTTACCCTCCTCAATCATCTTTTATACTACCGAATAATACTGGTATAACTTTTTCTGCTTTTCAATAATTCTTTGATAATGAAGTTGGAAAAATCACTATTTCTGAAATAAATAGTTTAATTGCTCAAAATAATTATTTGAGTCTGTATGTGAAAGTTCTTGGAGAACATATTTCTTCTTTTGATAAAAAAACTCGATACTATGATAACTTTGATTAAGAAGCTAAGCGATAGTCAAAAGTCATTTGATATTGCTTCCACATCGGAAAGCAAAACAGAAGATTTGACAGCTAAGCCTCATATTCAAAGACCCCCTGATATTCAAGGATTTTGAAAACCGTTTGAATTAGAACAACTTGAACAATTACTTGAAAAGAAATTTTCTAGTTTAAACATAAAACCCATTAATCTGTCAAATACTTTTGCTGATAACCTTGCGTCTACTCCAATTACGGATGTAGGTGCTGAAAGCCACTCGGAGTTAAATAAACTCTGAGGTTTGATAAGAAAACAACCGGAGAAAAAATATGTTGATGTCCCCCGTATACAAACTGTTTATTATCCGAGACCAACTCCTCAAGATATTCTGATAGAGGAAAGAGATTGGTCCTTGACAAATGCATCTTATAGTGGAGATCATATTTATGAATGGAATTTAGATGGATTATTAGAAAGACAATGATCTATTCTAGTTCATCATATGTTAATATATTCTACTATGGCAAAAGTCACTAGCCCAAAGGATAGTGAAGGCAATCCTATTCGAACAGATGCCACTATATACAAAATGCTTGTTGCAGGTTTTACTGGCCAACTTCGTGGCTGGTGGGACAACTTTCTTTCCAACGATGAAAGAACCAAAACTTTTGAGGCTAAGAATATGTTGTCTGGTATTGACAACCTAGGTAGACAACTACCAGAAGATAGAGAAGATGTTGTCTATACTCTTATGTTCACCATTATTCAACAATTTGGGGGTAGATTTACCAACCAATATGAAAATACTCGTACCCTCTTAAATGGCCTCAGATGTAAACATTTAGGAGAATTCAGATGGTATAAGGATACTTTCATTAGTAGAGTTATGGATCTACCCGAATCCAGGCTAGAACATTAGAAGGCTAGATT
>NW_025882288.1:0-2261 GCF_002878395.1 Capsicum annuum
TCAAAAAATACGACAGACAACGTTTTTAGACAATCGTTAATGTTTTCCTCAACCACAACATATATAGGTACATATAGTTAACTGTTTATTCAAAAAAATAAGACAGACAACGTGTTACAGATCGAAAATCATTAACGTTTCCCTCAACCACAACATATACAAGTACATATATATAGTTAATTGTTTATTCAGAAAATAAAACAGATCGAAAATCATTAACGTTTCCCTCAACCACAACATATACAAGTACATATATATAGTTAATTGTTTATTCAGAAAATAAAACAGACAACGTGTTACAAATCGACAATCGTTAACGTTTCCCTCAACCACAACATATACAGGTACATACACTTAACTGTTTATTCAGAAAATAAGACAGACAACATGTTTACAGATCGACAGTCGTTAACATTTCCCTCAACCACAACATATACAGGTACATATAGTTAACTGTTTATTCAGAAAATAAGACAGACAAACTGTTGCAGATTGACAATCATTAATGCTTCCCTCAACCACAACATACACAGGTACATATAGTTAACTGTTTATTCAGGAAATAAGACAGACAGCGTGTTACAGATCGACAGTCGTTAACGTTTCCCTCAACCATAACTTATACAGGTACATACAGTTAACTAATTATTCAAAAAATACGACAGACAGACAACATATTTACAGATCGACAATCTTTAACGTTTCCCTCAACCACAAGATATACATGTACATATAGTTAACTGTTTATTCAAAAAATAAGACAGACAACGTGTTTATAGATCGACAATTGTTAACATTTCCCTTAACCACAACATATATAGGTACATATAGTTAACTGTTTATTCAGAAAATAAGACAGACAACGTGTTACAGATCAAAAATCGTTAACGTATCCCTCAACCACAAGATATACATGTATATATAGTTAACTGTTTATTCAGGAAATAAGACAGACAGCGTGTTACAAATCGACAGTCGTTAACGTTTCCCTCAACCACAACATGTATAGGTACATACAGTTAACTGTTTATTCAGAAAATACGACAGGCAGACAATATGTTTACAATCGACAATCGTTAACGTTTCCCTCAACCACAAGACATACATGTACATATAGTTAACTGTTTATTCAAAAAATCAGACAGACAACGTGTTTATAGATCGACAATCATTAACATTTCCCTCAACCACAACATATATAGGTACATATAGTTATTGTTTATTCAAAAAATAAGACAGACAACGTGTTAAAAATCGAAAATCGTTAACGTTTCCCTCAACCACAAGATATACATGTACATATAGTTAACTGTTTATTCAAAAAATAAGACAGACAACGTGTTTATAGATCGACAATCGTTAACATTTCCCTCAACCACAACATATATAGGTACATATAGTTAACGGTTTATTCAGAGAATAAGACAGACAACATGTTACAGATCTAAAATCGTTAACGTTTCCCTCAACCACAAGATATACATGTACATATAGTTAACTGATTATTCAAAAAATAAGACAGACAGTGTGTTTATAGATCGACAATCATTAACATTTCCCTCAACCACAACATATATAGGTACATATAGTTAACTGTTTATTCAGAAAATAAGACAGACAACGTGTTACAGATCGACAATCGTTAACGTTTCCCTCAACCACAACATATACAGGTACATATAGTTAACTATTTATTCAGAAAATACGACAGATAGACAACCTGTTACAGATCGACAATCGTTAACGTTTCCCTTTCAACCACAACATATAGCACAATTTGTGCAAAAACATGGTGAATCAAGGCAACAAGCAGAACACATGAGTGGTGGCAACTTTTTTGTAGACATGATATGATCATATGAAGAAGAAGAAGAAGAAGCAGAGATGGAGTAAGTGTTAATTGCAAAAATAATGATCAAAGTTGCAACAAAAAGAAGTATAGTTTTTCTATCCATTGCAAATTAATCTTGAAGAAAATGATGAAATGGAGACTTATTATTTATAGATGATGTAATGGCCTTGCATGTATTTATTTAATTCATATTTTTTCATATAATACAACCAACTTGATTATAGTTTAATTAGAAAATTAATGATAGGTTTATCACTTAGTCAACTAAATTATAGTTTAATTAGTAAGTTGATGGTAGCTCCCCTCCAGTTGAATATTTTGATAGAGTTGATGTAACTTTCTATTTTATGTTGAAGCTTTGTCAGAATTAACTACATTTATGTATGTGCATGTAGTTAACTGTTATTTT
>NW_025882289.1:0-1961 GCF_002878395.1 Capsicum annuum
GAACTCCCTCCATTAAATGACTACAAGCTTACCTAGGTCTAGAGTCATTACGAATCAAGGCGAAGAGTTGTAACAGAGCATTATAACTCATTCTGAGAGTCGTAATAACATCAAAAACTAATTACCTGGAAGTGTTCTGGGCTCCAGGTCCTAACGGCTCCTGTTCATGAGTCATAATGTTTGGTTACAACCCATAAAGAGCTAGTTTGACCTAATTTTTGTAAATTTTAGGTTAACTCCTGCAATCTTCAGTCCTTCAAACTAAACGCACATATTACCCTATAATTTATTAAGTACAAAACATGGGTTGACTTCTATATAGACCTTGATTTACCATCGCAGAACAATATGGCTAAGTTGGATACTCAGACTTCACCAAATAGCCCCATGGTTTGCTTCCCATGTAGCACTTGATTTAACGTTGTGACATAATACAATTTCCTGGGTTACACAGACTTTGCCAAGGTCCATTTCAAAAACCACTTTAACCTCCTCGGTGTTACCTATATAGTTCTTTACCCTTTGCTTATTCACTTTGAACGGGGCTTCACCATCAAGCTTCAGTTCTAAAGCACCATATGGAAACACTCTCACCATAGTAAATGGACCATACCACCTAGACTTCACTTGCCTGGAAACAAGCGAAGTCTTGAGTTATATACCAATACCTAGTTACCTCATTCAAATATTATTTTCTCGATTTTACAATCATGATACTGCTTCATCATTTGTTTGTAAAGTGCAGAAATCCTCATAACATCGAAGTTAAAACTCATCCAACTCATTCATCTTATCCATTCTTGTTTTTCTACATCATGCCACTCGAAGTTCAACCTCTTCAATGCATACAATGCTTTATGCTCAAGTTCATCAGGCAAGTGACATGCCTTGTCATACACCAACTGATATGGAGAAGCACTTATGGGAGTCTTGAAAGTTGTTATATAAGCCCATAATGACTTTATTTCTCTGTTAGAAATCTCAACCTGTCCACTACTCTACGGATTGTAAGGCATTGCCATATCATGATTCACTTAGTACTTCTCAAGAAGATTCTTAAATAGGCGATTACAAAAATGCTGCCTACTTTCACTAATGATTGCACGTGGTATGCCAAATCGAGAAAAGATATACTTTTTCACGAAGGCAGTGACGCTTCTTCCACCTATTTAAATATATAATCCACCGCCACAAAAATGTATTTCATACAAAAAGAGCTCAAAAATATTCCCATAAAGTCCACACCCCATATATCAAACAATTTCAATTCTAAAATAGGGTTCATAGGAAGTTCAAGGTACCTAAAGATATTACCTTGATGCTGGGATTGGTCACAGGATGAAGCAAAGTCATGAACATCCTTTTATATTGTAGGGCAGTAATACCCACATCGTAACATCTTGTGGGTTGTGCAGGTTCCTACATGGTGACCCCAACTAGTGAAGAATAACAAGCCTCAAGGATAATTATCATCTCCACTTCAGGGATGCATCTATGAATAATCAAATCCGCACAAATTTGGAAAAGTAAGATTCATCCCATAAAAACTTCCTTACCTCATACATGAATCTCTTTCTCTGCTGGAAGGACATATCTTATGAGACTAGATCACTTGGTAGATATTGCATCGTCAAAAATGTACTATCAGTGTGCAAATTTTGGAAAAATTATGATTGGGGGATAAGAGTCATATCGTCTAGGTATGACTCAGATGACCAAGTCGTCTGTTAAATAGAATGTAGGACTGTATTCACTAGTCTGTTTACGATTCCTCCTAACCAGTCATTCTAATAAGGTACGAATCATTATCAATAGTCGTAAGTAGATCAGAATATATCATTAAATATGATGCATACCCAGGTCCTTATGACTTTTGTGTATGAGTCACAGTGTTTAGATACAACTCTTTTACATAAGTCGTACCCAAACCAGACTCTATACTTAGTTAAACTTCTATATTG
>NW_025882290.1:0-3819 GCF_002878395.1 Capsicum annuum
AGTGAAAGTATTGATGAAGAAAGCATGGGATTTTAAAGGTCGAAACAAGGACATGGACCTTCAAAAAAATAAAATTGATGCCGCATGCGGACCATACTCTCTTGTATACATGAATGTTTGCTAACCGACACAGAAATGATCGGTCTATGCGACTTCGTTGTGGAAAAGATGCAAGAGGTTTGGGATTATGGGGTAACTAGATGCTTGGATCCTGTGTATAAATAAGAAGATGTACAAAGACAAACCCCATAAAAAAATTTATTTCAAGCCACTTCACCTTATATGTAGTGGAAATTTTTTATGTTTGATGAAATTTGAATTTTTTATAATGCAACAGATTGTCTATCAGTTGTAAAAAAGTATATTCATTGTGATGAATTGATTATCTGTTGCAATGGATTGGTAGTCTGTTGCATTATGCACATATATCTCGGTCTATGTGTCGTAACATATATACAATCTATTGCAACATATAGTCTATCTGTTGCAACTGATAGGTAATCTATTAGAACAAATCAAAATAATAGGAAGACCTGTTTGATAATTTCAAATAGATGACCTACGTGTTGCAACTTATGTCTAAATTTGTTTGATAATTTCCAACAGATATGTCGTCTGTTGCAACAGATGTATTATCTATTGTGCTAATTAAATTTAGTATTCCATTTCAATTAATAAGTTCAAAACTAAGGAATAAATTATATTCATAGACAACATAAAATAAATCAAAGCCTTCAAAAATTACATGAAATAACTTAACAAATAAATGAAATGTAAAAAAATTATCATGGGTACAAATGATCAACTCTACGAATAAATCAACAATTTAACCTTTGGTGGCAACAATTTTCAAGGAGAGGTTATTACTTTGACAGACTCAAGCTATAAATATCTACTCAATATGAACAATTTGTTCTTTATACGGTGCTATGGAATTCGGCTTTGGTCATCGTGGATCTTTAATGTCTCTTGCGTACGATTTTTGCACTTTTACTTCTACGTATTTCCATAAAAGATCAGCATATATTTTGCGGAGTAATCCGGCATCAAGTTCATCATTTGGTACTTGTAATCCATCGCTCAAATACTCGGTGTAAGAGACAACAAAAAGACCGCAAGTCCATCATTTGGATAATCCATATCTTGCAATTCATATAAGCATTGTGAAATTTATAAAATGAAACTAAATCATGATACTTACAGGATACCAATGGGTTGTTGAGAAATCCTTTAACATATTCTACATCAAATGGATTACCCATTTTATTCTGGTATGCTTCAATCGCTGACCAATCAGTACGAACCTTTTAATCCAAAAGTCACTCATATCAAGGTAAGTAGGCAATATTTTTGCCAGATTTTGTATCTAGAACATTTTTTTTGTAACATCGAGTCATAAACTTAAATTCACCACTCTTTTTGAATGATGACAACCGAAACCCAATGAAATTCATCGCCACAATTGATTGGGATGTACACTTCATCGATCAAATGTCAAGGTAAGCCAGTTGGAATGCTAAAACCTTTGATGATATTGATTAAGCATTCCTCATTTCGAAAAACTTCTAGTTGTTGCTGACAAAACCTACTGTAGGCATTATTGATGTAAACTTTATACAAATAATTGTGTGTCGTGTATCTGTATTATTCTTGTGTTTACCACTTGGCCTTTTTTTTGGAGGTAATAAAAAATTATATCGATGTGTTTCACATATTATCAAACATTTTAGATTACATGAAAATAAAATTAATACAGAAATGAAATTAAATAAAGTATTAATTAATAGTAATATGTATGACATTTAAACCTCATCATTTCAGCAAGTTTGGGGTTGTGACATCAAATAGAACCAATCTTGCACTACGGGATGTGTAACAACAAAGTCGAACATATTAAAATCAAGACTCGATTTGTTCACTTTGTAGTATTTGTCATTTTATTTTCTACATGATTTGTATGTGTTAATGTCATATTTTACAACAAGAATTGTATAAATCAATATCTTTAAAAGTGATTTATGTACCTGTCAGCATGATGCTTTAACAACCCATCGGCAATCCATTTTAAATAATCGTTGATCAACTTTATTATTTTTTTTGGAGCCTCATTCGAGATGTTGAACTCTTAAAACGAGTAATTCTTCCATTCTCCCGAACTGACAGGCTCCACTTTTTGTTCTTCCATGGACGCAATTGATGGATTATCAACTGTGATATTATGATGTTGAACAGTAGCTTCTACTGTGACATCCACTAGAAAGGCATAATTTTCAATGCTAATCACACATATACAACAGATTATCTATCTGTTGCATCCGATAGATTATTTGGTGGGACAAATTTGAATAGGCAAAATAGAGCTATACGATAATTTTGAACAGATGAACTATCTGTTGCAACAATATGATTCATCTGTTGGTATACATTAAAATAGTATGAAGACCTTGTTTGATTTGTTGAAATAGATAGACATATATTGCAATAGATAACGCATATGATGCAATAGGTTAGATGACTGTTGTAACAGATAACAAATCTGATGCAACAGATTAGACGATAGTTGCAACAGATATATATATCTGTTTGATAATTTTCAGCAGATGTATCATTTATTAAAACAGATGTGTCTGTTTATTTTTTGGAACAGACTATTGTAAGACCCCGTAAAATCCTAGCCCATTTTTGTCTTATATAGCATGCAAAAAGAGGTACCAAACTTAGAAAAATTTTAGCTAACTGTTAAAACTTAGTCTTATTTTTGGCCTCGATATTTTAATGGTCTCCTTTTCAATCTCTCCGGCCTTAAATTGTTGATTTTCTTAAATTGATTCATGATCAGGGTTATCTATAAGTCATCTCAGGTGAGTTTTAAAATTTCTAGACATCGTTTGAGACATGTTTGGATGACCAAAATAGTGAGCCAACGCAATCAGGACTTGTCGCATTGGCTATCGCGTCATCACCATCGACGCATCATGTCGATTATTGCATCGGGTTGATCGACGAAGCACGTCATTGGGCATGTTTCGTTTATTAAATTACAGGTTTGTAGGGGCAATTTAGTCATTTTTCCCTTACATATCAGCCATAACATGAAATTAAGCCTTCCAAAACGCAAATTCACTCATTATTTTATAAAATTCTCTCAAGAGCACACCTTAGGTTCATCAAAGTTCAAGTCCAAGTCTCAAGAATTCACCAACAACTTTAATGAATTCAACTACTCAGGTATGTTAGGTGTTCATCTTTGGGTTTCCTTCCACCCTTGGAGTTCAAGAACCCCTTTTCAAAACTTGAATTATTATTTATATTATTTAATAAAATGTGTTCATGTATGTGTTGTTATGTGGATTTCACGCTAAGAAGATTATGAGTACCATGTAAATAAACTAGCATGTGTGTTGATTTATGTAACCCTCATGTCAAATCTTTGTATTATGATGTTGAATGTGGTAGTCATGATATTCAAATATTTTTCATTCTCATGTACAAGATTTACGCATCGTAAGTGTTTGACAAAATATCCATGTGAATGAATTATGCATGGTGACCTATGTGTGATATTTTTAAAGTTGGGTTATGGTTCCCTTATCTATACTATTGAGTCCTAGGGGTATTTAATGCCTAAAAATAGTTGTTTATCTAGTCTCCAGTCAAAATAGAATGATCTCATCTATCTCGAACAGTAGCATTCTGTCAGTTAACAAAATTAGTGCGAGTTCAGTCAAGCCTAGTACAAACTAGTAATTAGTTCCAGTGTCATTTCAGTTGGGAGTAGGATTCAGAACCGAGCAAACCCAGGGAAGGGGGCATTCCTGC